>NC_057807.1:346965931-347085234 GCF_018294505.1 Triticum aestivum | reverse complement strand
ACTCAACCGCCGCCGCCGACCCCCCGCACCCCTCCCCTACTCAACCGCCGCCGCCGACCCCGCGCACCCTCCCCTGCTCCACCGGCATTATTGTTTGATGATATTTTTAAAAAAATTATTATTGTCTTATAAAAAAATATTACTGTTATGATTTAAACAAGTTTGAACATATTTAAACACAAATAAGTATCAAACAACATTTTAAATGCATAAAAAAATTGTGGAGCCTGGGAATCGAACCCAGGACCTCCTGGTGTGAGAACTGGCTGCTGACCAGTCGAGCTAGTAGAGGGAACTTGGTGTGGATCAGGTCAGGTGGGAGATAACCTGTTGGCTCGAGCAGAAATAAAAAAAAAATTACTAATGGCGCACCAGGGTGAGGTGCGCCATTAGAATGGATGTACTTATGGTGCACCGATGGGTGGTGCGCCATTAGTATTGTGCCGCCCCCACCCCGGCGGCCCAAACCTATCCCCTCTCTCTCCCTCGCCCTCGCCCTCGATCCCCTTCCCCTCTCCTCTCCCGACGCCGCTGCCCCGCCGCCTCGACGCCGCCCCGTCGTCCTCGTCTTCGCCCCGACGCCCCGACGCCCCGACGCTGCGACGCTGCCCTCTCCTCTCTCGATGCCGCCGCCCTGCCGGTTTCCCCGCAGAGAAGGAGGAGGAAGAGGGGGCGCTCACCGTTGACCTCGCCCGGCCGACTCCGCCATCGCCCCGCCGCCCTCATCGCCGGTGGCCCGGATGCCGCCCCGTCCACACCATCGTCGTCGGAGCACCACCACCACCCGGACCTCGTCGCCCCACCTCGTCGCCCCGTCCACACCACCGCCCCCGTGAGCTCCCCCTCCTCCTCTCCCCCTCTCCCCCTCTCCCGTAAGCTCATGCAAAGTTTGTTTAGGCAAGTTTTTGTTAACGTAGATGCATCATTTGTTCCCCTAGGAGTAGGCAGTTCAATTCACAGATGTTTGCCCTGCTGCTCCTTTTTGTCCCTCATTAGCATTTAAGTTCATAGATGCAACTTCAGGGGGCAAGTTCGAACAGATGCAAGTGTAGGAGAACATATTTTTGGAAAAGAGATCATTAGGAAATTCTGCATAAAAACGCATCAATTTTGCATATAGTGTATGTAGTCTGTAGCATGTAGTTCCCTGTTTCTGTATGAAATGAGTGTCTCTAGTATGCTTCTCTGTTTCTGCACATTTTTTGTCAGTCTATTTTCTCTGCTGGTTAGCGAGGATCCTCAAATCTCTTGCTTCCAGTCTCACCCAATTGCTGTTGTGCACAGAAAAATTGCAAGCCGGCGATGGAGCAATCTAGAGTAGTTGCCACGGCAAATTTCTCGTAATAGTTGTCATGGACAGAATTTCTATGAGTAGTTGCCACGACAATTTTTTTGTATAGTAGTTGCCATGGGCAGATTTTCCAGAGTAGTTGCCATGGCAATCTTTTCGTAATAGTTGCCATGGGCAGAATTCCTACAAGCAGTTGGCATGGCAAAAAAAATTGGTGTAGTTGCCATGGCACAATTCTGGAGTAGGAGTAGTTGCCATGTCATAATTGTTACGAGTAGTTGCCATGGCAAGTTTTTGCGGTAGTTGCCATGGCATAATTCAACAGCTACATCAGACACATGTCAAGTTTACTTTTGTAGCATGATCTAATACTAATACATATGTGTATGTGCTTATTTTAATCCAGTGAAATATGGCACTGAACTGTAGCTAGCTAAACGGTAGTTTTGCTTAAATTGGTGAAATTTGGCACTGAAATGTAGCTAGCAATGCAAATATCTCAATGAATTCAGCTCTGTTTTCTGTGTGAAACTGTTGTTGTTAAATGAAGCCACATTCCAGTCCACATGCCAATGTATTTTCCATGTTGTGATGGAGGCCTTTTTTGCCTTGTCCACCTGAGAGGCCCTTGAGTTTGCTAGAATGTCTATTAACTTCCGTTCTAGCAAATTCGGGTACTCCATATGTCCTATTTTCAGCAAAGGTCATGCTGAAATTTTCCGTGAATTTTAGCATGAGTTTGCTAAAAATAGGACATATGGGGTACTTGTGACTAATGATGAAAGCTTAGGCTTTTAGGGTGCCTCGGCGTCGAAAAACCCTCAATGATAAAAGCTTAGCTTTTAGGATGCCTCGATGTCGACAAACCCTAAACAATAACCAACTTTTTGACCAAACTTTGTTCCTATTTAGAGAGAAACATGGCCAACAACGATGAGGCTGGGGGTTCGGGCGGCAAGGCATTCTGGGAGCTGTCCCGGGAGATGGAGGACCAACCTCAGTTGTATGAGGACGCCGCCTTCCCCACCGATCCTGAGACCACTGATGGTACCGCCGAGGATGACCCCACTGATGCCACCACTGATGGCGCCGCCGAGGATGCCACCACTGATGATGGCGGCGCACGCACAGATGGCAGCCAACCGAAGAGGCAACGGAAGGACCGGCACCCGATCGTGCTCCTCACTCTCAAGGAGGAAGTTACTGAAGTGGACTCCAACGAGAATCCAACAGCGCCCGAACGAATAGTCAAGGGCTACTCGCTTCAGCTCGGGTGCATTCTCCGAAGCACCGTCTCGATCAACACCGAGAACTTGAGGCAACCTGACCGAGGGAATTTGCGCAACCTCCTCTTCATGAAGCTGCACGAACGATACAAGTTCCCCGCTGGATTTTCAAACACAAGCCTCAAAGGGAATAAAGTGAACAATGCTGCCCTCACGAAGATGAGCAAGGCCCTGTCTACTTGGAAAAGCAATGTGAAGAGAATGATCAAGGAAGGTGAGAGTTATGAGAAGATCAAGGAGAAAAATCCTTCGATCATCGAAGATGACTACAACGACTTCAAGATCAATTGCTCGAGCACCGCAAACTCCCAATCAAGTGAGTGGGGGAAACAAATGCGGGAGCTGAACATAGGGGAACACACACTCGGTCCCGGCGGTTACAGAGTGGCGGAGCCTATATGGGACAAGGAGGAGGCGGACCGTGCCGAGCAAGGCCTACCGCCCCTCTTTGATAAATACGGTGACAAGCAGACCAGGAACTTTGTCAGGGCGCAGTACAAGAAGGACCCGAAAACAAAGGAGCTTACCACGGATCCGAAGACCAGGAAGCTTGAGCTTGTTCTGGTAAGGAATACACCCCCGCGTAATTAGCTCCATATGGTTGCATTCTAATTAATGAAGCCAAATTTCTAAATGGTTCACATTCCTTCCGCAAGCGACTGAAAGCAGTAGCGCGGGGTCGACTAAGAGCAACCCTTGGGACACCACTCTAAATAGGGCGTTGAATGTAATGAAGAACAAGGATAAGCTCAGTAAGCCGACGTCAGCTGGTCGTGTGGCCGGCAAAGGCTTGTCGACAAAATGAGGGTCATACTATACCGCTGGTGTGCGTAAGGAGAAAAAGACCAGCTCGGAAAGCCAGGCACACGAGGTTCAAGAACTCAAGGCACAGGGGGCGTGGATTCCGGAGATTGTCCAAGAGCAAGTGGAACAACGACTCGGAGCGACGATCACCGCCATTGTGCCTACCTTGATATCGGGGTTGAGTGTGTGGATTGCGGGCGGCCAACAGGGGCCGCCCCCGATTCCTAGCTTCACGGCCAGCAACTCGCATAATGCGATGGCGGGGCCATTGGTGCCTCCGGCGGAGGCGGCAGTGGTGTCTCCGACGCCGGCACGGGAGCTTAATGCACCCGGGTGTACGCCGGCCGGCACCTCTGCAGCAAGCGGCCCCTCCGTCAACTGCACGCCCGCCGTTGGCGGTGCCTCGACATTAGCCGAGCTCGACGCCATCATCACGGTAACTAATTAAGCCTCTCTCCGCCGAGGACTTCATCTCCTTGCCTTTGACTGGGCATCCCTGATGCCCTACATGTTTTCGCAGGGCGCCGTCGACGTTCCGTGCACTCTCCTGCACTTCGTGAACAACGAGTTGGTCGATGTCGCCAAGGGCAAAATCGTTCAACCGGGCAACCCCTTGTTCCACGGTACCCAGATGCTACCCAACTTGTTTAGGGTTCAACTGGTTCGGGTGCTGCCAGGCTGCGACGAGTTGTTACCTCCGATTCGATCCGTCGGGGCCGATGATGATGACGTGATGACCCTCAGCGCCTGCCTGAGCTGGCCCCTGCTTTGGCCGAAGAGCCAGATTCGTTTGGGGGCGGGGGACACCACCCCAAAGACAACACCGATAGTCATGCCGGCGCCAAGTCGGCCCCATGGCAAGACCGCCGCAACAGTGTCGGACATCCCTATGCCACTGGATCCAAACATGCATATGGCACAGGATCAGAACGACGACGACGACGATACATTTGGCAACGTCGATCAGTACTTTGCCAATCATGGGTGCGATGGCGACTTCATGGGGCCTCCTTCTCAAGAACCCAAACCAACAAAAGATGTGTGCAATCGAGCTGGTATCGCGGAGAAGCCAAGTTGCAACAGGCGTCGTCTGGCGTTCAGCTCTCAGGAGACGCCTCCAGCTGCCGACTTCACCGAGCCTCAGATAGGCGAGGTGTGAAATATTATCAGCCCCAACACACTCAAGAAGGCGGTCTGTGAGCAAAACTCGGTCCCATTACAGGAGAAGAAGAAGGCACGCAAAAGAAAGACTAAGAAGGGTGCGAGCCAGCCGGCACCAAGTACGATCCGTGCTCAGGACGGGCCACCTTCACCTAAGGATATCTTGAGGAGGGTGCATGTGGCGGGTAGGGCGATGCTACCGATAAATATGCTCAATGCTGCAACCGGTGCTATGCGGAGTCTGCATGACAGTGTTCTTTCTTTGGAGAAGCGGCGTCTCAGAGAGAAGGATGTGGCATACCCAGTTTTCGCGGCCAAGGTGCCAGAGGGCAAGGGCTTTGTGGATAACTCCATCGGGCGTACGATCGTCCTGCGGTTTGATGACATCCACGCTATGTTGAACCTTCATCCACTGCACTACACCTTCGTTCGGCTATTTTCGCTGAGTATGGAGATGCGGATCATTCGCGACAAGACCCCGGACATCGTGATAGTCGACCCCTTCTACATGCGTGCCAAGATCTTGGGCAGCGCTGGGGACCGGCAAGTCACGAGTTCTTACCTCGAAGGCGTCATTCTGGCAAACCAAGATAAGGATAACTTCCTCGTGCCTTACTTTCCCGAGTAAGTCCTCCCCTCAACCGGCCCGTAACATATGAATTCTTAGATTTCGATCGTTTTTCTTTTAACATTCCGTGTTTTCTGCAGTGACACACATTGCACGCTCATCCTCCTAAGCCCCAAATATTCCATGGCCACGTATTTCGACCCGGACCGTCAGTCGAACGTAGACTACACAAATGTCAAGAAGGTTCTTGATGATGTTCTCCCCGGCTATGCCAAATCTGGAGGCACCTTCACCAAGCCTATTCGTAAGTACGACAAGCACATGTTCTCCCACAATACGACGTTCTGCTGCGTCAAGCAGCCGCCTGGCGGTCAGAAGGGTGCCTACTACGCCATCCATCACATGCGGGCGATCGTACGGGACCATCATCAACTTCTGCTACCGAGTAAACTCAAAGATTGGGCAAAGAGCGTGTCGGCAATCCAGGACGCGGACCTCCGACAAGAATTCTTTCGCATCCAGTCGGAGTTTGCGGAAATCATCCATCAAGATGTCCTTCGTACCTCGGGGCAGTTCTACCTCAACAATCAACCGTCCAACAGTGACATCGACACAATGCTACAAATGCAGGCTGACAACGACCGTTATTTCATGACTCCCACGATAGACGGCAGCTTCATCCACGCTCCGGTCCCTTGAGTCGAGTCGAAAGCAGTGATGCTGTGTCTAGTTCTGAAACATTGTTTGGCTCATGTTGTAATTAAACTTTAATGAACCTGTAGTATGTCTCTTTGGTTTCGAGAGTCGTTCAACTTAGATGTAATCGATGCTATTAATGTCTTGCTTTTCTCTTCCGACCGTTCTGTTGCATACTTATATATTGCTTATGTATTGTCTGTGAATTGGTACTAACGTTTCGTTTGGCTAGTGCATAGCGATGCCGTCATATGTCGTGTACAAGGGTAAGGTTCCCGGAGTCTACGACGATTGGGAGGACTGTCGGAGACAGGTTCACCGATTCTGCGGTAACAGTTACAAAGGGTACACCACTAGGGCCGAGGCCGAATCTAGATACGCCCGCTATCTAGAGGGAGAGGGGAGGGAGCGTTGGAGGAACCGGATGAAGACGAGTTTCATTGTGATGATGCTCATCGTGATGACCACAACTCTCTTCTATGTGATGGTAGTTTAGATGATCGATATCGACTTGTAATGTGAAGACAAACTCGCTACTCGCGGTCTCGAGACTTGTAATATAATGTTCTATCTTTGTTCGGTCTTTTCAATTCGGAGACTAATATGATGAATTGTATTCGGAGACTAATATGATGAATTGTATTCAAAGACTAATCTTATGATGAATTGTATTCAAAGACTAATCTTCTATTGTATTCGATGAATCTGTTGTTGATGTGTGCTGTCTATATTTTGTCCAATTATACATTTTGTAACCTGTGCAAAAAACAGAAAATAAAAAAAACCTAATATTCATACTAATGGCGCATCACATCACAGTGCGCCATTAGTATGACAAAGTATACTAATGGCGCATCATTAAATAGTGCGCCATTAGTATGCCGAAGTTACTAATGGCGCATCTTGTTGTTGTGCGCCATTAGTATGCCAGAGCACCTGGGTATACATGGCCCCCTGGGAGGCATACTAATGGCGCACTTCTGTATACACTAATGGCACATCAGAGGTGCGCCATTAGTATACCAGATACTAATGGCGCACCAGTGGTGCGCCATTAGTAAAATATACTAATGGCGTGGCACTAATGGCGCACCACTAATGCGCCATTAATGGCCAAATTAGGTGCGCCATTAGTAGGCCTTTTCCTAGTAGTGGGGGCGCCCCCCTGGGCGCGCCCCCTACCTCGTGGGCCCCCTGGTGGCTCTCCGTTGCCCATCTTCTCCTATATGAAGTCTTTCGATGAGAAAAAAATAAGAAGAAACCTTTCGGGACGAGACTCCGCCGCCACAAGGCGGAACCTTGGCGGAACCAATCTAGGGCTCCGGCAGAGCTGTTCTGCCGGGGACACTTCTCTCTAGGAGGGGGAAATCATCACCATCGTCATCACCAATGCTCCTCTCATCGGGAGAGGGCAATCTCCATCAACATCTTCACCAGCACCATCTCATCTCCAAACCCTAGTTCATCTCTTGTATCCAATTCTTGTCTCCAAGTCCGGGATTAGTGCTAGTAGGTTGCTAGTAGTGTTGATTACTCCTTGTAGTTGATGCTAGTTGGTTTATTTGGTGGAAGATCATATGTTCAGACCCTTTATGCATATTATTACCCCTCTGATTATGAACATGAATATGCTTTGTGAGTAGTTACATTTGTTCCTGAGGACAAGGGAGAAGTCTTGCTATTAGTAGTCATGTGAATTTGGTATTCGTTCGATATTTTTATAAGATGTATGTTGTCTAACCACTAGTGGTGTTATGTGAACGTCGACTACATAACACTTCACCATTATTTGGGCCTAGAGGAAGGCGTTGGGAAGTAATAAGTAGATGATGGGTTGCTAGAGTGACAGAAGCTTAAACCCTAGTTTATGCGTTGCTTCGTAAGGGGCTGATTTGGATCCATATGTTTCATGCTATGGTTAGGTTTACCTTAATACTTTTGTTGTAGTTGCGGATGCTTGCAATAGAGGTTAATCATAAGTGGGATGCTTGTCCAAGTAAGGGCAGTACCCAAGCACTGGTCCACCCACATATCAAATTATCAAAGTACCGAACGCGAATCATATGAGCGTGATGAAAACTAGCTTGACGATATTCCCATGTGTCCTCGGGAGCACTTTTCCTATTATAAGAGTTTGTCCAGGCTTGTCCTTTGCTACAAAAAGGATTGGGCCACCTTGCTGCACTTTATTTACTTTTGTTACTTGTTGCTCGTTACCTTTTATCTTATCACAAAACTATCTGTTACACTTATTTCAGTACTTGCAGAGAATACCTTGCTGAAAACCGCTTATCATTTCCTTCTGCTCCTCGTTGGGTTCGACACTCTTACTTATCGAAACGACTACGATAGATCCCCTATACTTGTGGGTCATTAGCCGACTCCGAGTGCTCCAGGAGTCGGAGGGCCTTGTGGCCTCCGACCTCCTCGTCGTCTTCATCGAGCGCCGGGTCCTCCGGCTCCAGAGCCACCCTCATCTGATCTTCCGGATGGGCGGGCACCGCGATCCGTGCCGGCTGTGCAGGAAAGGGATGCTGCCCGACGAGGTTGCGCGGATGGTGAACAACATCTCCGACCTCAAGGTGTCGGAGGAAGAGTGGCGGTACGGGAAGCGGCCGTACTCCCGCCACAACCCACCGCCTGCTGTAAGCTCTTTCATTTTGTCCTTTGATCTGTTTTTCTTCGGCTTCGTTTCTCATCGTGATGCAACTCCTTCTTGGTTGTAGATTTACATGTCCGTGGCGACGGCCGCCCTCCTGGGGCCAGGTGATGACCTCCAGCCGGACAGGGCGGTGAGCGACCTGGACGACCCTGACTTGGGGGTGGCCGCCCTAGCGGACGATGCGACAGGCGGCGGCGGCAGAGCAGACGGCGGCGGTGGAGCAGGCGGCTCTGAGGAAGCCGGCTGCATGGGGACCTGGCCCGACGACGACGAAGATGAAGACGAACCGCGCCCCGCCCGGAGCTCCGCCACTACCGGCGCTGCCCCTCTTTCGGGTTGCCCGCCCGCGGCAGTAAGCGCAAGCGGAAGCAGGGCACTGTCCTGTTTGGTAGCGCCCCGAAGAAGCCCAAGAACCCGGCCGCGACAACCAGCCGGAAAGAAGCCGCGGCCAAAGTGGCCAAGTATCAGAGGCAGCCGAAGGTGCCTGTTATGGTGTCGGTGTAAGTATCTTTTCCCTACTTCTTGTCTTCTTGTCAATCTGGCATGAGAGCCTTCTGACGTGTCTTCTTATTTCAGGGCCCCGCTAACCCTTGAGAAGTCGGGCGCTGCCTCGGTCCTCAGGTCGGCAGCGACCTCCTCGACCAGCCGGCGGATCGACCCGGCCACCGACCTCCGGGAGGCGACAGAGCAGAATGCGCAGGAGGCACATGAAGAGCCCGACCGCCTAGTCAAGGAGCAGGCGGACAAGGCCGCCGCGTCTGCTGAGAGGGCATTGGCGCAGGCGGAAGCCCAAGCCACGGAGAAGGAGCGGCTCGCGGAGGCCGTATGCCGCCAAGAGCTGCTGCTCGTGGCACCCCTGAACATCGCGCCGCCTCCGCCTGAATTCATGGTGACGGCCGGAGGAGCCGGCGATGACCACCCGATCTGGGAGCGGGAGGGCGGCGACGTGGCCATGCCGGACGTCTTCGTGCTGCCGCCACCGCCTCCGCCAGCCAGCGAGGCGCGGGACAAGCAATCGGCCGCGCCGCCGGTGCCACCGGTCGAAAACATGGTGGTGACGGACCTGATTCCTACGGTCTAGACACCCACGCGCTGCCGTCTTGAGAAGGCGGCCTCAGCGCCGTGGCCGCAGGAAGTCGGCGCTGCCAGCTCGTCGGTCCCCGACACCGAGGCGACCAGCACCGCACCCGTGGGTTGGATACACGGGGGCGGGACGGGCGCCCTGAACTAGGCGTCTCTTGACGTCCAGGCCAAGCTCCGGGCAGAAGTGGAGGCCCTCAGGCGCTGCAACGAGGCCTTCTTGGAGTCGTGCACCGCTATCCGCGTAAGTTATCTTTGGCTTTTCTTTTTTGGATGATCCTTTTGCTTCTCTCGTGGGGGCGCGCAAGCGCACCCTTTGGGTGTAGTCCCTAAGTTCCAGGCCGGCTGCTGAGCAAGCGGGCCAGAACTTTACCTTGCAATTGTTGACTGCTGATTTCGTCTGGTGTTTCTTCTTCAGGACCATCACAATCTCCGCGCGACCGCCTACAACTCCAGGGTCTAGGAGCTGGAGACGCAGACTGCCCATCTGGCCGAGAGCCGGAGTAAGTTTCTATCTCCCTTTCTTCGCGGGGGCGCGCTGGCGCACCCGCGGGCTGTAGTCGCCGAGGTTCGGGCCGACTGCTGAGCAGTCAGGCCGAATCTCCTCAGTTGTTTCTTTTCTTCGTCAACCACTTCTTCTCCGCGGGGGCGCGATTGCGCACCCGCGGGCTGTAGTCCCCGAGGTTCGGGCCGACTGCTGAGCAGTCGGGCCGAATCTCCTCAGTTGTTTCTTTCCTTTGTCTTGTTCGCTTGACTGATGCCTTTTTTCTTCTTTCACTTTTTCCAGAGGCCAACACTGCCTTGCAGTAGCAGCTGGGCCAGGCCAACACTGCTCTATGCAGCAAGGAGGCAGAGTGCGGCAAGCTGGCCAAGGAGCGGGATCGCCTGGTCGCTCAACTTGCCGAGCAGGCGGAGGCCCTCAAGGCGGCCTAGCTGAAGGTGAAGACGACAGAGACCAACATCCTCACCAAGTTTGAGATTGAGCGCTCTGCCTGGGCTGACAAGGAGGCCCAGATGACGGCCTGCTTCAGCAGCATCGAAGACTTGGTTGATGGTAAGCTTCATTCTCTTGATTTCTTGTTTCGAAGTGTCGGCCCTTCTTAATTATAGCCTTGGCCTTTTTCTTCTTCTGCCCGGACAGACTTCTTCCTGGGCCATTCTGTAGCCGCAATCCAAATGATCGAGGCCCAGCACGAGGAGCGAAGAGCGGAGGGTGCGCAAATCGCTGCTGATGCTCCCTGGACTCTTGGCGAACAGGTCCTCAGCATTCAGGCACGGCTTCGGCCTGCTCACCGCATGCTACGCCGCCTCCAGCGCATCGGGGCTCAGGCGGTCTCCGCCCTGTGGCCAGGCTTGCCGGCTCCGTGCACCCCAAGTCGGACTGCCGACTGGCTGGAGGTGGTGGTTGGCTGCCTGGAAGTGTGGAAGGGCTCCGCAGCCCCGGCAGGAGCACGCCGGGCCTTGGAGTTCGTCAAGGCGTGGTATCCTGGGCTGGACTTAGCCCAGTTGGCCACGTTCCGGCTGGAAGCGCAGGGGGAGCTGGTGGCGGTGGAGGCCGAGCTTGTCAGCAGGGCGGCGGCGATCGCCGACTCCACCGACACCAGTGTCTTTGTTTTGGAGGTGGTCGAGGAAAGCAGTGAAGTTCTGCAGGAGTGGCTCGGGCTGAACCTGGAGGACAACAAAGACTCAGCTGAAGTCATCGACTCCAGTGAAGAGGGGGAAGACGGGGAGGAGGAACAGGAGGAGGAGGAGGAGGAAGACGAGGAGAGCGACGTTGACCTGCCGGAGGTCGGGGCGGACGGTCGAACCCAACCTGACCGGGCCTCAAGCAATGAGCCGCGCACCGAGGCGCCGGCTGCTACTGGAGTCCAGATGGGGACCGACCAGCCACCCGTTCCTCCGACAGATGCCACCGACTCCGTCCTCCAGCCCTCCGCCGCCCCGCCTGCTGCTGGCGATTCTTCTGCTCAGACGAAGCCGCCTGCCGCGCTAGGTGGTGCAGCCGACTCCAGCATCCAGCCAGAGCCTTCTGCCACGCCATCTGGCACTTCCCAGTCGGATCCCTCTGTTGCGCCAACCGGCGCCGCCCAGCCGGAGTCTTCTGCTGCTCCTTAGGATTTTTCCTGCTTTTTGCTTGCTGCTCTAAACATTTTGTTAAATTCGCGCAATTCCACCCGTGGGGTGTATATCAAATCTTTGTTTGAATGCCGGCCAGAGGCCTTTATCCATGTAAATATTTTATTAAAGCTTCATGCTTTGCTTTGCCGACTTCTATCTTTCCTTGCCTTTTACTCCTTGGTTTTTCCTTTGCCGCCCTCCCTTGGCTACCCTCTTGCCAGCCAAACAGCCGCTCTACGGACTGCGGCTAGGTTGAGTACTTAGTCATTTGGAGGAGGGCTAGTACTTAGCCATTCGGGGTGTTGGCAATAAAAAGTAGGAGTCGGCTGGCCGGCTGCTCGGCGGCCGGTCGAAGAAGGTAAGTTGCCATCCTCTGCTATATGCGTTTTGTCCTTAGTCATTTTTCATGTAGGCGCCAGTTTAGGACCCCTGCCCGTCGTATAGTCGCTCTACGAGCTGCGGCTTCTGGCAAGGGAAGTGTCTGGTGCCAGCACACTACTTGTCCGGCTACAGGAGGCGGCATATAGTAGAAGGCAGCGTGCCTCCGGGCCGACTGGTCGAACCCGGTGCCAGGCGGAAAAAACTATACATACTCATGGCACAATTCTTATCATATAGATAAAAGAGGGCAGTCCCCGAGTTCGTCTCGGGGGACCCGAGGTCTTTGTACATGATACAAAAGGTAGCGTGATACATACTGATTTTCAACTGTAAAATCTTCGGAGGAGGATTGCATTCCACGGCCTCTCTGTTTCCTTGCCTGAATCATCTGTCTTACGTGCTCTAGGCTTCTGGGCGTCAATCAGATAGTAGGAGTCGTTGCCAAGCACCTTGCTAATGATGAAGGGGCCTTCCCAAGGCGCCGAGAGCTTGTGCTGGCCGGCTGTTCTCTGGATCAGCCGGAGCACAAGGTCTCCCTCTTGGAAGGATCTTGGCTTCACCTTGCGGTTGTAGTACCGACGCAAACTCTGCTGGTAGATGGCGGACCGACTGAGTGCCAACAGCCGGCCCTCTTCCAGCAGGTCGACACCGTCTTCCCGCGCTTCCTTAGCATCCGCCTCCGTGTACATGGTGACTCGCGGGGAGTCGAACTCTATGTCCGTCGGGATGACGGCTTCGGTGTCGTAGACGAGGAAGAAAGGCGTGAAGCCAGTTGACTTGTTCGGCGTTGTGCGCAGGCTCCAAAGGACGACCAATAGCTCGTCGAGCCAGCAGCCGGCCAAACGCTCAAGCTGCTCGACCAGTCAGGGCTTGATGCCGGACAAGATGAGGCCGTTTGCTCGCTCAACCTGGCCATTTGACTGCGGGTGGGCAACGGACGCTAAGTCCAGTCGGATGCCCTGGGTCGCGCAGAAATGAGCCAAGGCTCCTTTGGCAAAGTTTGTGCCATTGTCGGTGATGATGCTATGTGGTATGCCGTACCGAGTGGTGATGTCGGCAATGAAGGTCACGGCAGTCGGCCCATTTAATTTCTTGATTGGCTTGGCCTCTATCCACTTGGTGAACTTATCCACAGCGACAAGCAGGTGATTCATGCCGCCACGGGCTGTCTTGAATGGCCCCACCATATCCAAACCACAAACACCAAATGGCCAAGCAATCGAAATGGTCTTGAGTGCAGAAGCCGGCAAGTGCGACTTGGAGCGGAATCTTTGGCACCCTTGGCATTTCTGAACCAACTCTTTGGCCTCCTCAAGGGCAGTCGGCCAAAAAAAACCATGGCAAAAGGCTTTGGCAACAAGGGCTCTTGAGGCCGCATGGTGGCCACATTCACCCTGATGAATGTCCCTGAGGATTGCTTGGCCCTGGTCCGGCTCCACGCAGCGCTGGTATACACCAGTGACACTGCGTCGAACCAGCTCTCTGTTGACTATGGTGTATGCTGCTGCTCGCCATTGCACCTGCCTGGCTGAGATCTAATCAGCCCGCAGTTCCTTGTTCACCAGAAATCTGAGGATTGGCTGAGCCCAGGAAGGCGCTGCTATTTCTTCTACTGCCACAACTGCAACTTGTATGAGGGTGGTTGGGCCGGGAGGTGGCGGGTTGGCAATTGCTTCTGCCTGCTGTCTTGAAGAAGTCCCCGGGCCGACTGCTGCAGTCCCCGGACCGGGCTCTGGAATTGCCGAGCCGGGTGCGATGGCTACAGTCCTCGGGCCGCCTGCTGAAGTCCCCGTGCCCGCTTCTGGGATCCTTAAGTCGGACCCGACTGCTTCGGGAGGGGCCGGCACAAAGATGGAATCTGGTTCTGGGGACGGCTTGACGGATGGCTTGAGAAGGCGGCGTAAGGCAACGCTGGCTGGTATTGCTTGTCGGGTGGAGTCGATCCGTGCCAAAGCATCTGCTTGCTCATCATCGTTTCTTGGCACCTGGAGGAACTCGCACCCGTCAAAGTATCCACTGAGTTGCTGCACAAGGAAGCGGTAGCTTGCCATATTTGCATCCTTGGTGTCCTAGTCGCCTGACGACTGCTGGACCACCAAGTCGGAGTCACCATGGCACAAGATCCGGCGAATGCCGAGTTCCTTGGCAAGCCGGAGTCCGTGTATGAGTGCCTCATATTCTGCTACGTTGTTGGAGGCGGCAAAATGGACTTGCAACACATATTTCAGTTTGTCGCCTTTGGGAGAAGTGAGGACGATGCCGGCTCCCAGACCGGTGCGCATCTTTGATCCATCAAAATGCATCCGCCAATGGGTAGAGTCTGGTGCTGGTGGTAAGTACTGGGTCTCGGCCCAATCGACGAGGAAGTCGGCCAACACTTGCGAATTGATAGCGGTGCGAGGCTGGTATTAGATGGTGTAAGGTGCCAGATCGATGGCCCACTTGGCACTCAGCGAGAAGCATCCCGGCTTCCCAAGATCTCAGCAAGCGGAGCCGTGTAGATGATGGTTATTGGGTGCTCTTGAAAGTAGGGCTTCAGCTTCTTGGCAGCAAAGTGCACGCCATAGCACATCTTCTGATAATGCGGGTAGTTCTGCTTGGAGGCGGACGGTACTTCGCTCAAGTAATATACCGGTCTCTGGACTGGCAGTTCCCTTCCATAATGACCGTGTGGACGGTACTTGCACTCTACCACAATGACCGTGCTGACGACCCGACTGGTGGCAACAATATAGAGGAGCATGGGCTCCTTCTCAGTCAGAGCTGCCAGGATAGGCAGGGACACCAACATCTTCTTGAGCTGGGAGAAAGCTTCATCCGCCTTGTGATTCCACTCGAAAAAAGTGGTCTTCTTCATGAGTTGGTACAGAGGGAGAGCCTTCTCGCCCAGCCAACTGATGAAACGGCCGATTGATGCCAGGCAGCCGGTGAACTTCTGCATGTCCAGCAGTCGGGTGGGCACCTCCATCTTCTCAATGGCCTTGATCTTCACCGGGTTACATTCTATGCCGCGCTCTGAGACCAGAAAGCCAAGGAGTTGGCCGGCTGGTACTCCAAAGACACATTTCTCTGGGTTGAGCTTGATCTAATCGGCGCAAATTCTCAAAAGTCTCCTTGAGGTCTTCCAGCAGCATGCCACGCTTCTCCGTCTTCACCACCACATCATCCACATAGACATGGGCGTTCCTTCCGAGTTGCTTGAGGAGACACTTCCGCATGCAACGGTGAAACATGGCGCTGGCGTTTCTCAAGCCGAACATCATGGTCAGGTAGCAGAAGGCTCCGAATGGCGTGATGAAGGCGGTTTTCAGCCTGTCGGCCGTGTTTAGTTTTACCTGGTGATACCCTGAGTATGCATCCAAAAAGCTCAATAGCTCGCATCCGGCTGTGGAGTCTATCACTTGATCAATCCTTGGCAGGGCAAAGGGATCTTTAGGGCAGGCTTTGTTGAGGCTGGTGTAGTCAATGCACATGCGCCATTGCTTGTTTTTCTTCAACAACAGGACCGGGTTGGCCAGCCACTCTGGAAAGAACACTTCCATGATGAATCCGGCTGCTAGGAGCCGGGCTATTTCTTCTCCGACAACTCTTCTCTTCTCTTCTGACAGGTGGCGCAAGGGCTGCCTGGCCTGCTTGGCGTCAGGTCGGACATGTAGCTTGTGCTCGGCGAAATCCGTCGGAAAACCCGGCATGTCTTTGGATGACCACGCGAAGATGTCCCGATTCTCATAGAGGAAATCGACGAGCTCGCTTTCCTATTTGCTGTCAAGGCCTGTGCCTACGACAGCGTGCCTCTCCGGGTGCTCCGGGTCCAAGGGTATCTTCTTTGTTTCCTTGGCCGGCTTGAACGAGCCCTCAACATCCGACTCATGGGGGATGGGTGACATTTCCGGCTTCTTGCCTGCCAACGCCACCACCCGGTCAAGGAGCCGCTTCTCGGCTGCGATCACGAGGGACTCGGCCAGCCGACTGCTATCTACGGCGCAAGCGACCGACTTCTTGTAGTCTCCGACTACTGTCAGGATCCCCTTGGTACTCGGCATCTTCATCTTGAGGTAGGCGTAGTGGGGGACTGCCATGAACTTGGCCAGAGCAGGCCGGCCAAGCAGTGCGTGGTAGGGGCTCTCAAGGTCCACCACTTCAAACCAAACCGGCTCTCAGCGAAAAATGATTCTTGTCTCCGAAGAGGACGTCAATCTGGGTCTTGCCGATTGGCGAGCAGGAAAGGCCAGGAACTATGCCATGGAATACAGTCCGACTAGGGATGAGCTGCTTCTGCTTGATTCCCAACTTCTCCATTGTGTCATGGTACAGAATGTTGATGCTGTTGCCGCCATCTATCAAGACTCTGGAGAAACAGGCTGCCCGCCTCTCCGTTGCAAGGGTTGATTCTAGGACCAGGGCGTATGAACCAGGGGAGGGCATCACCTCCGGGTGGTTGGCCTTGCTCCAGCTGATAGGCTTCTCGGACCAATGCATGAACTCTGGAGTGCTGGAGGCCACTGCTTGCACTTCCTGTTGTTGCAACTGTCTGCTACGTCTGTCATCGGCCACGCTGGTGAACACAACATAGGCTCCATGTTCCTCTGGGTACTCGTCTTGTATGGCGCTGACTGGCCGGGCCGCCGGCTGCTGGGGCTGAGGAGGCGGCGGTCCGGCAGGCGGAGGAGGCAGGAGTCCATCTCCCTTGGCAATTCTAGTGAGCCAGTGACACTTCCGAGTGGTGTGATTGAAGGGCTTCGCGCCACTATGGAACTTGCAGGGTGCGTCCAAGGTTTGCTCATAAGAGAAAGCAGGCAGCCAATTGGACTTGCCGCCCTTCTGCCGCTTGGGTGCCGGCTGCCCTTCTGGCTGCTGATCCTCGACTGTTGCCACCTGCCGGCTGGTGGAAGCCGGCTGGGTGGCCTTCCGCTTGTTGTCGCCTGGCTGATGTCGCCGACTGGTGTCACCAGCCGGAGTTCGAGGGGCCTGGGGTGCCACCTTGCCGGACGCATCAACCAGAATTTCCGCCTTCATGGAGGAATCGGCCGTGGCATGCTTGTAGGCGATGACTAGTAGCTCATCGAGGGTCTCGGGCTCGTCGCAGAGGAGTCGACGCTTGAGGAGGGTGCCCTCTCGGCACCCGGTGGTGAAGTACTCGATTGCCTGCACCTCGTGTACGCCCTCGCAGGAATTGCGCAGCTCGGTCCAGCGCGTGAGGTAGTCGCGAGTTGACTCCATGGGAACTTGGACGCAC
The DNA here is from genome assembly GCF_018294505.1 of Triticum aestivum. Classification (NCBI taxonomy): domain Eukaryota; kingdom Viridiplantae; phylum Streptophyta; class Magnoliopsida; order Poales; family Poaceae; genus Triticum; species Triticum aestivum. Next base: position 347,067,951 of record NC_057807.1, on the reverse strand, counting down.
AAGGAGAGCTGTCGGGGCTTGGGAGCCCGCTTGTAGGTGCTGGTGAAGTTGTGGCTGAAGGCTTCGGTGAAATCAACCCAGCTATTGATGCTGCGGGGCTTCAGGCTGTTGAGCCATGTTCGGGCAGTGCCTTGTAGCATGAGTGGGATGTATTTCACGGCAACGCGCTTGTTGTCGTTCGCTATGCTGACGGCTGTCGAGTAGTCGACCAGCCAGTCCTCCGGCTTCATGGAGCCGGTGTACTTGGGCGTGTCTCGAGGGAGGGTGAACCCCTTGGGAAAGGGCTCATCCCGAATTCATGGGCCAAAGCAAGGTGGACCCAATGCATCTTCTTCTTCTAGTGCCAGGGACCGGTTGAGGCGGTCGATCCGATGGCGGGCGTCGTTCTCTCTGACTCCTCTCGGCGGCCAAGGCAGTCGCCGAGTATCGGGTGTGTGACAGGCGGCGGAGTGGGGTATCTTGCTCCGCGAGGTGGGGGAGGTGGGGGAGGCGGAGGATCGCCTCGGCGCTCCACCGCTCGAGGGCGGCCGTCTGCGTCACGCTCGATGGAGAGGCGAGTTCGGCTCCGGCTGGCCACCGGCTCGTTGCCTCGTTTCCCATGCGCGCCACCAGTCGGCGTCCGGGAGGTCGCATCGTGTTCCGGGTGATGGGGCGGCTCTTCGTTCCGCAGGGCGGGCTCTTCAGTGCGGCAGCCGGCTTCGTGCAATGCGGCGGCCGCGTCTAGGAGCTTCTGGATTCGCTCCGTCATATGGCGATGCTTGTCGCCCTCGTATTTGTCCAGCTCGTCCGTCACCGCCTGGGCGGCCCGGACGTTCTCCGCAGGCGTGGCGTATATGGGGCGCTCTGCCCCGAACATGCTGGCGGTGGTCCCGCCACGCTGCCGAACATGGCCGATGCGGCTAGGCCCTCCAGGAGCCGGCGTACCGCTGGCCGCTCTGTCCATCTCGCGCTGATAGGCGTCCGAGAGGCGCTGCACGCTGGCAAGCCGGCCAGCGCTCTCGATAAGCTAGACACGGCGTGCCTCCAGCATCTCGGCATCTACGTTTTCTGGGATGGGCGCCGTCAAGTCCTGCAGCGCTGCATCGAGTGGGTCTCGAGTCTCTCCGTTCGAGCGCTCGCCACTGTTAATGGCGAGCACCTCCGTGACGGTGCTCCCGCCGTTGTGCTCGCGTGGAGGCGGCTCGTCGTAGATCACCACATTGGTGGGGAACGCGTCAAGCGACGCCGTGTCGGAGTCGACGATCATCGGGTCGGTGGAGCCAACAGACTCTAGGTCCACAGTAGGCTCGCTGGTGACGTGAAGCTGGTCGAGGAGGCTGACAAGGCGGCTCTCGGGGCAGCCAGTGCCTGCATCGAAGGCCGGCTCATTGGAGAGGTGAATCTCACCAATGAGGTCGGCGAGGCAGCTCGCCGCGCAGGCGATCTCCGCGCCATGCAGGGTGTTGAGGCTGATGCCGTCAGGCGTGCTGGGCTGACTTCTCTCGCCAGGGAGGAACAAGGTTCCCGTCCAGAGCAGGTCTCCGGGAGACGGTGCACCTCGCCCCACGGTGGGCGCCAAATGTCGGGGGTTGGGTGCGACATATGCCAAAGGATGGCTTATCATGGTGGGAGCGAGTAGAACATCACCGGCGCCTGGAAGCGGGATAAGGCGTAGACACGTACGCCGTCGGACTTTACCCAGGTTGGGGGCTCTCCGTGGAGATAATACCCCTACTCCTGCTCTGCGGGGTCTCCGCATGATCACTAAGGCATTAGTGATACAAGGTGCTCCTTGAGCTGTGTCTAGAGGTAGGAGAAGGCAAGGCTAGCTCTTCCCTGCCCCAGATAACTGGCTAGTTCTATCAGAGTTGGAACCATTTGCATGGGTGACCTTGGGGGCTTATATAGGCCTGCCCCCCAGGGGTACAATGGTAATTGGACGGCTGCTGGGGCCCGTCTGTCAGTGTCTCCGGCCTCCGGCTTCTCCGCCGTCTACTGGGGCCTGCCGCCTGGTGGGCCCCGCCAGCTGGTTGACGGCTGCTTACTGTGGCCGTGTCATCCATGACGAGGGCTTGGTCATCTTATCGTTGCTACAGTCCCGCCGGCTGACGGGAGGTCACTGTAGCCATGCTTGGTCTCATCAGGTTAATGGCGCGCTTGCCTCGGGTCGAGGGACGGCCGCCTGCTGGAGGTCGGCCCCTCCCGCGCCCGACTGGTCTGGCGTACGCCGTCTTCTGGTAGGTCACTGCCCCGTGGGGCCTGCGGCTGGTAGGCTATACCGACAGGCCGTCGTGGGGAACAGGGTTCCGCCTGCTTGGGGCGACATCAGGGGAGACATGGCACAGTGCCCTGCCGTGTGGACATCTCCGCCTGTACGGAGCACTGTAGCCATGCCTGTCCTGTGCGTCGGGGTGATGTGCTTCATTGTAGCCATGCTCCTGCTCGTACTCTCGATGGGGGGCTCGGCTGCACCGAAGCCACGAGGTGGCCACCTGCCCGATGCCACCCTCTCTGGAGGTCGGCCGGCAGGAGTCGGCCACTCGGAGCGCCATAGGCTTGGGTTGGTCGCCCTCTGGCAGCCGGCCGTTGAGCCAGCCGGATCCCAGAGGGCGGAGCTTCAGCTTGGGGTCCAGCTAGGCGGAGCTGGAGCAAAGTCTTGATAAATTCAGGGACTCGGGTCAGCCTACCCGTGGCCCATTACTCCGACAAAAAAGGCCACTATCAGCATTGTGTTGCAATCTGCATGCAATAATTGCTCCAAGATTGTAACGTTTAATTCTTGCGAGAGCAGTGTGTATGAGGCTCAAGTCAGGGGCACACAATGTGCTGCTATCTTGTTTGCCCACAGTGCATTTGCCATTAAAGAGTGCAAAGTAATGAATTGATGGAAAATGTAAAGTTTTTATTCTATCTTGAGTTACTCCTCTATCCTCACTCTAATAGAGACTAGTCACAAACGACTCATACTCAGATCTTGGTGGTTCATCCAGCAAACCCCAATATGGAATTTTACAGGCAACACATAACACTTCTAGAGGCATGGTGAAAGCATTATTATAAAGTCTAAATGAAACTCTGGACTCCCGAGGATCATACTTAAATTTCTAGTGAACGTCTCTATGAGGTTGAGATGTTGGATGCACTTATCTGCGATGAAGGGAGCGAGCTCGGTGTTGTGAACATACTGCTCAAATTCTTCTTTAATACCTGCACCAACCAAGAACTCATTACATGGCCATAGACACGATTTGGTGTCGACATCCCGTATCGATCTTGCACTTGGTTCACATAAGACTATCGAATCGAGCTTCCACTCGATGATGCCTTCGAGGACCTTCTGCTTAAAGAACTCCTAAAGAGGTGCATTTTTTATTTGTGAATAAATTCAGAAAAAATTTGGGACACAAAATTTTTGGCAACAAAACTTCACAAGATTGATAGCAACTACTCATATGGATGTCTAGAGGCTATATCAAGCATTCAAACTACTTGGAACCCCAAGAATTCAATATGCAAGCCCATTTACAACAGCACCAAGAGTAGCTAATTATTCAAAATATAAACCACTAGAGAAAAAACTAATTGGAGCAATGGAAGAGTCACATACCAAGTAGCAATCCCCCACAATTTTTTCAGAAATGGCGCTTCGAGGAAAGATATCGAAATCCGTCGGTTTGAGAGCAAGAACACGAGAGAGAAAGCTATGTTGAATTTTTTTTTCTGGAGGTAGGAGATGACGTGGGCTAACGGGATAAGTGAGAGGGGTCACATGGGGCCCACCACCCACTAGGGCACGCCTGGGGTGGCAGGCATGCTCTGGTGTCTTGTGGGCACCAGGGGCACCCCCTCGTGATGTTATTTGCGCCAGAAATTCTCAAATATTCAGAAAAAATTGTATTAAAATTTCAGGTCATTCTGCGCATTTTATTTTTTGACCATTTTTATTGCACGAAAAATTTAGAAAATGGGATAAACATGTCATTTTATTTTATTTAACTACGAAACAGAGGAAACAAAAAGTAGGTACAAAAGGTTGTGCTTACTGAGTTCATCGACCACATGCCTCCCAAAATAATCCATCAATAAGGTTAATCAAGTCTTATTAACAATCACATTCGATTAACATGAACCCGAAGAACTTGCGTAAAACACTAAGTTACGTCAACGGGAATATGCATATCCCCAACAATAAGTATGTCATATTTCTTTTTGGCTGTAGGCAAAGAGAGTTGAAAACTTCCAATAGTTATTGTTGGAGATTTTTCAATAACATTAATACCATTCACTTGAAATTGTTTCTTCAGAAAATGCACTGTATGCTCATTACCATTGATATGAAAAGTGACTTTGCTTTTCTTGCAATCAATAACAGCCCCTGCAGTATTCAAAAAGGGTCTACCAAGGATAATCGACATGTTTTCGTCCTCGGACATCTCAAGCATAACAAAGTCTGTTAAGATAGTGACATTTGCAACAACCACGGGCACATCCTCACAAATACCGATAGGTGTGGCAGCTGATTTGTCAGCCATTTGCAAATATATTAGAGTAGGTGTGAGTTTGTTCAAATCAAGTCTTTTATATAAAGAGAAAGGCATAACACTATCACTGGCTCTTAAATCACATAAAGCGGTTTTGACATAATTTCTTTTAACAGAGCAAGGTATAGTTGGTATCCCCGGATCTCCAAGTTTTTTAGGTACTCCATTCTTAAAAGAATAATTAGCAAGCATGGTGGAGATTTTAGCTTCTGGTATTTTTCTTTTATTAGTGACAACTTCTTTCATGTATTTAGCATAAGGGGTCGTCTTTAAAATATCAGTCAAGCGAGTACGCAAAAAGATTGGCCTAAGCATTTTAGCAAAGCGTTCCAATTCTTCATCATCTTTTTTCTTAGAAGGTTTGGGTGGAAAGGGCATAGCTTTCTGAACCCTTTGCTCTCTTTCTTTACCAAGTTTTCTAGCCACAAAGTCTCTTTTATCATAATGTTTATTTTTAGGTTGTGGGTAATCAAGATCAACAGAAGGTTCTATTTTAACATCATTATCTGGTTCTTTATCATTGTCTAGTTGGGCATCTTCATCAACATCATCATTATCATTTTCATTGTCACTAGGTGAATGTTCATTACCGGATTGGGTTTCGGCATCAGAAATAGAAACATCACTGTTATCTTCAGAGGGTTTTTCTATCTCAGATTCACTAGAGGTATGCAAAGTCTTATCATTTTTCTTTTTAAAAGTTATAGGTGCATAAGTATTAATTCTTTGAGAGTCTTGTTCAATTCTTTTAGGGTGTCCTTCGGGATAAAGTGGTTCCTGAGTCATTTTGCCTCCTCTAGTTGCTACTCTAACAGCATAATCATTCATATTATTATTCATTTCACTAAGCAAGTCTCTTTGGGATTTAGCAACTTGTTCTAACTGGGTTTGTACCATAGAGGCATGTTTTCCTACACCTCTAACATCATTAGTGATTCTAAATAACAAGTCACTCAAGGGAGAAATCATATCAGAGTTTTGTTTTAATTGTTTCATAACATTTGCATTGAAGTGGTCTTGTTTCATAATGTAGTTCTCAAATTCATATAAGCGTTAACTAGGATGTTTATTATAAGGGATGTCACCTTCATCAATCTTTAATAAAGGGTTTACCTCTACCACCTATGGTGTCGGTGTGTCAAGACCATGTATTTCTTAAATGGGTGGTAAATTCTTAACATCCTCGACTTTAATACCTCTTCACTTCATACATTTTTTTTGCCTCTTGCATATCTTCAGGACTGAGAAATAAGATACCCCTCTTCTTCGGAGTGGGTTTAGGCGATGGTTGAGGAAGTGTCCAATCATCATGGTTCTTCCATATATTATTCAATAATTCCTCAGCTTGTTCAATAGTGCGTTCCCTAAAAACACAACCAGCACAACGATCTAGGAAGTCCCTGAAAGCATCAGTTAGTCCATTATAGAAGACATTAAGTATTTCATTTTTCCTTAGAGGATGATCACGCAAAGCATTAAGTAATTGGAGAAGCCTCCCCCGAGCTTGTGGGAGACTCTCTTCTTCAATTTGCACAAAGTTAAATATTTCCTGTAAGGCGGCTTGTTTCTTATAAGCATGAAAATATTTTTTAGGGAAGTAGTAAATCATATCATGGGGACTACGCACACAACCAGGAGCAAGAGTATTATACCATATCTTAGCATCACCCTTTAATGTGAAAGGAAATAATTTGAGGATATAGTAAGAAATTTTCTCATCATGAGCAAATAGGGTGGATATATCATTTTTAGTAAGATGTGCCACTATAGTTTCAGTTCTATAACCATAGAAAGGATCAGATTCAACCAAAGTAATTAACTCTGGGTCGACAGAGAATTCATAATCCTTATCAGTAAAAAGGGTAGGTGAAGCAGGAAACTTAGGATCATATTTCATTCTAGCATTCAAGGATTTTTCTTTCAACTTGCATAACAATTTCTTAAGATCATCTCTATCCTTGCAAGCAAGAAAATCTCTAGCTACCTCTCCGTCCATAACATAACCCTCAGGTATCTTAGGCAATTCAAATGTAGGAGAGCTAGTTCTAATAGGTGTTTCATAGTTTTTAGTTTCAAGGACTTCATTAGTTTCAGTAATCTCATCAATTTCAGCATTCTCAATATCTTTAGCTCTAGCAAGTTGTTCATCAAGAAATTCACCTAGTGGCACATTATCATAAAGCAAGGTACTAGAATGATCATAAGAATCATTCATAGAAGAAGTAGCATCATCAATAACTTGCGACATATCAGAATTAATAGCTGGTGGTGGTGTTGCAAGTCTATTCAAAACAAAAGATGAATCAAATATAGAGCTAGATGGCAGTTCCTTACCACCCCTCGTCTTAGAGGCAAAAATCTTGGTTCTTGTATCCTTCAGATTCTTCATAGTGATAAATAGATATAAATCCCAAGTGACTCAACAAATATAGCTATGCACCCCAGCAATGGCGCCAGAAAAAGGTCCTGATAACCCACAAGTATAGGGGATCACAATAGTTTTCAAGGGTAGAGTATTCAACCCAAAATTATTGATTCGACACAAGGGGAGCCAAAGAATATTTGTAATTATTAGAGGTTGAGTTGTCAATTCAACCACACCTGAAGATTAAATATTTGTAGCAAGCTGATCAACAGCACAGTAATATGATAGTTTGATAGTACTAGTAACGATAGAAGTGGTAACAATAACAGCAATAACAGTTTTGTGGTAGTTGTAAAAGTAGCAATAGCAATAGTAACTTAGCAAGAACAATATGTGGAAAACTCGTAGGCACTAGATCAGTGAATTCATTGGATGATATTCATCATATAACAGTCATAACCTAGGGTGACATAGAACTAGCTCCAGTTCATAAATATAATGTAGGCATGTATTCCGTAAATAGTCATACATGCTTATGGAAAAGAACTTGCATGGCATATTTTTTCTTACCCCCTCCCCCATGGCAGTGGGGTCCATAAGGAAACTAATAGATATTAAGGCCTCCTTTCATTAGAGAACAGGAACAAAGCATTACCACATAGTGAATACATGAACTCCTCAAACTACGGTCATTACCGAAAAGTATCCCAATTACTGTCACCTTGGGGTTTACGGATCATAACATGTAATAAGTGCATATGACTTGCAAGATCGGATCTAGAACATAGATATAATGGTGAAAACATAAACGGTTCAGATCTGAAATCATGGCACTCGGGCCCTAGTGACAAGCATGAACCATAGCAAAGTTATAGCAACATCAATCTCAGAACATAGTGGATACTAGGGATCAAGCCCTAACAAAACTAACTCGATTACATGATGAATCTCATCCAACTCCTCATCGACCAGCAGCCTACGAAGGGAATTACTCACTCCTAGTGGGGAGCATCATGGAATTGGTGATGAAGGATGGTTGGTGATGACGAAGACCGAAGATTCCCCTCTCCGGGCTCCAAATCTGGCCTCTCGATGAAGAACACGAGGCGGCGGTGGCTCCGTATCGTAAAATACACTAGAACTTCCTCTCCTATTTTTTCTGGGAAAATAGGATTTTATAGCATCGGAGTTAGGGTCAGTGGAGCCACGAGGGCCCCACCACCCACCAGGGCGTGCTAGGGGGGTGGCGCGCTCTGGTGTCTTGTGGGCAGCCAGGGCACCCCCTCTGGTGGATCTTGGTTCCAATATTTTTTATCTATTTATAAATAATTCTCCAAAAAGTTTCATCCAATTCTGAGAACTTTTATTTCTGCACAAAAACAAGACCATGATAGTTCTGGTGAAAACAACACCAGTCCGGGTTAGTTTAATCCAAATCATGAAAATTAGAGTCCAAAACAAGAGTAAAAGCGTTAGGAAAAGTAGATACAATGGAGACGTATCATTGCTTGATGCCCCAGACAGTAGCTCGGCCGAGACGACAGCCTAAGACAAGAACGAGGCCACCCTGGATGACACCGCTACGACCGAGGAGCTGGCTCGCCCCAAAGCCAATGCGGCGGCTACACGCACCCCGGAGGAGCCGGCGCAGACTGGAGCCAGCACGGATGTTGCCTAGGACTGCCATTTTTCCTTTCATGTACTCGAACTTGATTAGGTAGTAGGTCCACCCACTGGGGGTGTAGTTTATGTAATGAACTTATAGTCGTGGGTCCTTGCTATACATAAATCTTTTCATGTGTTCAAATGCGCATGTTTTCGCTTTTGCTATTCTGCCTTCGGCCATTTTCTTTTCCGTCTTCTCTTTGGACTTCATTCCCACTAGCTGGACAGACGGGTGCCGGTTCGTGACTAGGACGGGAATTCGGCCTTGGGAGGGGACGTACAATACTTAGTCTTTTCCGGATGTTGAGCGCGAGCGAAACACCCATTGGACCGGCTCGCGAGCAGCCGGTCATGCATCGGTAGGTAAAGGAAGGTGCCGGGTCGAGCGAGTCGAGTTCTCCTCCTTAGCTCATTTTTCTTATGTGATGGTGCTTTTGGCCTTTGACACTTGCCAGTCGGACAGCCGAGAGCCAGACAGTGGCATTAAGCGATGAGAGGGCTTTGACGGCACGCACGCTTCGAAGCTGGCTATGGGAGAAAGCGAGGGGCGGTCTAGCCGGCAAGCCCCCGTGCCCCCGAGCTGGACGTGCCGACCGAGGAAAGAATGAAAGTAGGTGAATGCATGGAGCATAAGGTTCAATAGAAACAAAAAGGTAGCCTCCGAGTGTCGCTCGGGGGATCTACTGTTTTCATTAGACCTAAAAGGGAGCAATACATACATAAGGCCTTGCTGATGAGGTAGACCGAATATGTTCAACTATAAACGGGTGGGAGAGCTCCACATTCTAGGGGTGATTTGTTTCCTTGTCGACCGTTTCTCTCTTATGCTTGTTCGGCTTCTATGAACCGATGAGGTAGCAGGCGTTCTTGTCGCGTAAGGACTTGCTGATGATGAAGGGGCCCTCCCATGGGAAGGCCAGCTTGTGCTGGCCGGCTGTCCGCTCGACGAGACAGAGCATTCCGCGAGGGGCTTGATTTTCTAGCTGTGGTAGTGGCACAGGCCTTGCTGGTAGATGGCCGATTGGATGTGGGCCAAGAGGTGCACCTCCTTGAGTAGGTCAACACCGTCTTCGTGGGCTTCCTTAGCTTCAGCCTCCGTGTACAAGGTTAGTGAGGCGAGTCAAACTCAATGTCGGTGGGAATGATTGCTTCAGCTCTAGAAACGAGGAAGAACAACGTGAAGCCGATCAATCGGTTGGGCATCATCCGAAGACACCAAAGGACGCCCGGCATCTCGTCAAGCCAACTACCGGGTGAGCGCATGAGCGGCTCGACGAGCCGCGGCTTGATGCCGGCCAAAATTAGGTCATTGTCCCGCTCGACCTGTCCATTCGACTAGGGGTTTACAACAGAGGCCAATTCAAGGCGGATGCCGAATAAGGAGTAGTAATGGCCAGCACACCCTTGGCGAAGTTGGTGCCATTGTTCGTGATGATGTTGTGGGAAATGCCATAGTGAACCACGATGTCCTTGACAAATCTGACGGTAGTGGGCCCATCCAGCTTCTTGATCGGCCTTGCCTCGATCCACTTGGTAAACATGTCGATGGCCACCAGTAGGTGAGTTAGGTTGCCTCGGGCTGTTCTGAAGGGCCCTACCATGTCGAGTCCCCAGACGGGCAAAGGCCCATGTGATGGGAATAGTTTGGATGGCCGTAGCTGGCAGGTGGCTGCGCTTGCTGAAGCATTGGGAGCCCTCATACTTGAGGACCAGCTACTCAGCGTCTTCCAGGGTCGTGGGCTAGTAAAATCCATGGCGGAAGGCTTTGGCCACAAGGGTTCTTGAGGCGGCGTGGTGCCCGCACTCGCCCTAGTGGATGTCGAGGAGGATCTCATACCCCTTGTCCGTCTCGACATAGTGTTGAAAAACGCCTGTAGCGTTGTGCCTGACAAACTCGTGATTTATCATGTTGTAGGCAGAGGCCCGACGCTGGACTTGCCGGGCCTCGACCTCGTCAGCGGGCAGCTCACCGCTTTCAAGGAAGGTGAGGATCGACTGGGCGCATGAAGGCGCTGTCACCACTGTGTGGACAGCAGTTTTGACGAGGGTCAGGTCCGCAACCCCCGAGCCAGACGCGGCGGCCCCCAGGGCCGGGTCGGAGACAGCCCTCGAGCTAGAGCTGGTAGCTCCCGGTGTCGGGTCGGAGACTGTAGCCCCCGGGACCAGATCTGCAGCTCCCGAGCTGGAGCCGGCGGCCCCCGGGGCCAGGTCAGAGACGGCAGCCCCCGGGACCATGTTGGAAGCCATGAGCCGGAGCCGACAGCCCGTGGGGCCGGGTTCGGAATGGGAGCCTCAGGGTCAGGCAGGGGAACCTCTAGGTCGGCTGGGACAAAGATGGATTTCAACTCAGGAGACGACTTGATGGAGGGCTTCCGCAGTCGCTCGAGGGAGACGTCAGATGGGATCACTTGCCGGGTGGAGGCTATCTTGGCCAGTGTGTCGGCCGCTTCGTTCTCGGCTCGGGGAACATGGAGGAACTCGCAGCCATCAAAACCAACAGAGTGTTGCTGACCAAGAAACTGTAGCTGGCCTAGCGTCCCACTCACCAGAAGATTGGTCCACCACCATTTCCAAGTCGTCATAGCAAAGGATGCACCGGATGCCGAGCTCCTTGGCCAGTCGGAGGCCGTGGACAAGGGCTTCGTACTCGGCAATGTTGTTGGAGGCAGCAAAATGGATCTACAACGCATACCGCAGTCGGTCACCCTTGGGAGAGGTGAGCACGATGCCGGCTCCCAGGCCGGTGCACATCTTTGAGCCATCAAAGTGCATGCGCCAGTGTGTTGAGTCGGGGGCCAGCGGCAGGTACATGGTTTCCTCCCAGTGGACAAGGAAATCGACCAGGACCTGGGACTTGATGGTAGTGCGAGGCTTATAGAGGATCATGTGGCTGGGCAGCTTGATGGCCCATTTGGCTACCCGGTTAGAGGCATCTCGGTAGCCCATGATCTCGCTGATGGGGGCCGTGCTCACCACGATGATGGTATGGTCCTGGAAGTACTTGTTCAGCTTCTTGGCGGCAAAGTACACACTTTAGCATATCTTCTGGTAGTGGGGATAGTTCTGCTTGGAGAGGGACAACACGTCGCTCAGGTAGTATAGAGGGCGCTGGACCGGCTGCACCTTGCATTCCTCGGGGCGCTTGACCACCAGCACCATGCTGACCATGCAGGAGGTCACCATGATGAACAACACTAGGGGCTCCTTCTCAACCGGTGTGGACAGGACGGGCGCGGTGGAGAGCATGCGCTTGAGGTCATCGAAAGCCTCATCTGCCTGGTGGTTCCACTTGAATGTCGTCGTCTTCTTCATCAGCTGATATAGGGGCATGGCCCTCTTGCCTAGCCAGTTGATGAACCGGCTGAGAGAGGCCAAGCAACCGGTGAACTTCTGGACACTGCGCAGCAGAGCCTGCTTGCGCATGCGCTCGATCTCCTTGATCTTCTCCGGGTTGACCTTGATGCTGCGCTCCAGGATGAGGAATTCAAGGAGCTGCCAGCCAGCACGCCAAAAACGCACTTCTCTAGATTGAACTTGATTTGGTACTGGCATAGGTTGGCAAAGGTTTCCTTCAGGTCGGCTAGGAGGGTGAGGTGGTTCTTTGTCTTCACCATGATGTCGTTGACATAGACATGCACATTTCTACCGATCTACGGTAGTAGGCATTTCTGCATGCAGTGCTGGAAGGTGGCGCCGGCATTCTTCAGCCCGAATGACATGGTGATGTAATAGTACGCCCTAAAAGCCGTGATGAAGGACATCTTGAGGGTCTCGGCCGGGTCCAGCTTGATCTGGTGGTCGCCGTTGTAAGCATCCAAAAAGGACAGGAGCTCGCAGCCAGCCGTTGATTCCATCACTTGATCTATCCATGGCAGGGCAAAAGGGTCCTTAGGGTAAGCCTTGTTCAAGCTCGTGTAGTTGATACACATGCGCCAAGTGTTGTTCTTCTTTAGGACGAGGACCAGATTGGCCAACCATCTGGGTGGAAAACTTCCATGATGCAGCCGACTGCGAGCAGCCGGGCGATCTCCTCACCAATGGCTCTTCACTTTTCCTCTAAAAAGCGACGTAGCGGCTGCCGGACAGGCTTGGCATCCTTGTAGACATGGAGTTTTTGCTCGGTGTACTTCCTCGGAAGACTCGTCATATCTTTTGTACACCATGCAAAGATATCCCGATTATCATGGAGGAAGTCGACAAGTTCGCCCACAACGATGTACTAGCTAGACCTTGGGTTGGCCAGGTTTAGCAGAACTTTCTTAGTGTCCTTGTATGGCTAGAAGGAGGCCTCATTAGCCGGCTGCTTGGGCAGAGCCAGCGCAACCGGCTGCTCACCAGCCAGCGCCACGATCCAGTCGAGCTAGCGTCTCTCCTTGGTGATGACCAGCGACTCCACCAGCTTGGAGCCAGCTTGCGCGCACTCAATGAATTTCTTGTAGTCACAAACAAAGGTTGAGGCCCTGGGGCCCTGGCATCTTCATCTTGAGTTAGGGGTAGTGGGGGACCACCATGAACTTGGCCAGGGTAGGCCGGCCTAGGAGCACGTGGTAGGGGCTGGAAAGGTCCACCACCTCAAACCAGATTGGCTCACGGCAGAAGTGGATACTCGAGCCGAACAATACGTCCAGCCGAACCCGGCCTATCGGGGAGCAGAAGAGGCCCGGAACAATGCCATGGAACAACATCTGGGTCGGCTCCAGCTGCCTCGTCTTGATGCCAAGCTTGGTCATGGTGTCGTGGTAGAGGATGTTGATGCTGATGCCGCCGTCGACGAGAACCCGCGTGAAACGGCAGGTGCGTTTTTCAGCGATAAAGACGGGGTCAAGGACGAGGGTGTGGCCGCCCGGCGTAGGCATGACGGCTGGGTGGTCCTCCTGGGTCCAGCTGACAAGGCAGACCAGTTCAAGTACTGGGGAGCCTAAGGGATGTTGACGTTAACCTCATGCTGGAGCCGGCGCTTGCTATGTGTGTTGTCACCCTCACTGGTGAAGACGATGTAGCATGCGTTCGGGGCAGGGAAGGCATTGTTACGCATGGCATCGACCGCAGGAGGGGGTGGCAACAGCGGAGGAGGCAGCTGCCCCGCACCCGGCGGAGGGGCCAGAGGCGGCGACAGGTCGTCCCTCATTAGGCATTGGGTGATGCTGCACTGCCGGAGTGTGTGCATGGATGGGTGCCCACCGTTGTGCTGCTTGTAGGGATCGTTGAGGATCTGCTCAAAGCTAAGTTTGGCTGCCAGGCGGTCTTGCCGGTTTGCTGACGCCGGCTGCCGGCTTGCTTCGCCGGCTGCTCCGCTTTTGTTGGCTGCGAGATGGCCGTCGTAACGAGGAGTCGGTGGCTCACACTTGCGTTTGTTGTCGTTGTTGTGCTGCTGCCTGCTGCTTTCTCCAGTCGGCCGATATGTGGGTGGATTTGCCGGCAATGCCTTGTCGGCCTCGTCCACCACGACTTGCACTTTTATGGCGGCGGCGGCTGTGGCATACTTGTCCGTCGTGGCCATGAGCATGGCCATGGTGGTCGTCTCGGAGCGCAGGAGCATGTGTTTGAGTAAGGTGTCTGTGACACCGCCGATTCAATCGTACACTAATCATGCACACAAACATGTACGATCAAAATCAGGGACTCACGGGAAGATATCACAACACAACTCTAAAAGTAAAATAGGTAGTACAAGCATCATATTACAAGCCAGGGGCCTCGAGGGCTCGAATACAAGTGCTCAAACATAAAAAAGTCGGCAGAATCAACAGTATCTAAGTACAGACATAAGTTAAACAAGGTGACCTAAGATGGCTAGAACAAACTGGGATACAGATCGAAAGAGGCGCAAGCCTCCTTCCTGGGATCCTCCTAAACTACTCCTGGTCGACGTCGGCAGCCTGCACGTAGTAGTAGGCACCTCCAGTGTAGTAGGAGTCATCATAGACGGTGGCGTCTGGCTCTTGGGCTCCAACATCTGGTTGCGACGTCCGGGAAGAAGAGGAAAAGGGGGAAAAGAGGGAGCAAAGCAACTGTGAGTACTCATCCAAAGTACTCGCAAGCAAGGATCTACACTACATATGCATGGGTATATGTGTAAAGAGGCAATATCAGTGGACTGAACTATAGAATGCCAAAATAATAGGGGGTTAGCTAGTCCTATTGAAGACTACGCTTCTGGCAGCCTCCATCTTGCAGGATGTAGAAGAGATGAAGTCCTCCAAGTACCATCACATAGCATAATCCTACCCGGCGATCCTCCCCTCGTCGCCCTGTGAGAAAGCGATCACCGGGTCGTCTCTAGAACTTGTCTGGGTGTGTTTTATTAAGTATCCGGTTCTAGTTGTCATAAGGTCAAGGTACAACTCCGGGTCGTCCTTTTACCGAGGGACACGGCTATTTGAATAGATAAACTTCCCTGGATGGATGTAGTACATAACCCAACACGCTCGATCCCCTTTGGCCGGACACACTTTCCTGGGTATGCCCGGCCTTGGAAGATCAACATGTCGCCGCCCTACCTAGGCACAACAGAGAGGTCAACACGCCAGTTTAAATCCTATGCGCGCAGGGGTCTGGGCCCATCGCCCATTGCACACCTGCACGTTGCATACGCGGTCGGTGAGCAGACCTAGCCTCCCTTATACAAGGGCAGGGTTCCAGTCCATCCCGACGCGCGCCTCTCAGTCGCTGACATCAAGAAGGCTTCGGCTGATACCATGACGTCGAGTGCCCATAACTATTCCCGTGTAGTTGGTTAGTGCGTATAGGCCAATGTCCAGACTCAGATCAAATTCCAAGATCTCGTTAAGCGTGTTATATGAAGTAACCGTGGACGCCGACCAGGGCCAGGCCCACCTCTCACCTAGGTGGTCTCAACCTACCCTATCGCTCCACCACAAAGTAATAGTAGGAGGCCGTCGGGAACCCAGGCCCACCTCTGCCGGGATGGAGCCACCTGTCCTTCCAGCCCCCCACATCGAAATCACCTGCGGGTACTCAACGAGCCGACCCGACTTTAGTCACCACCTGAATAGTATGTATGTATAGTATATACCCGTGATCACCTCCCGAGTGATCACGGCCCGATAGTATAGCATGGCAGACTAACAAGAATGTAGGGCCACTAATGGTAAACTAGCATCCTATACTAAGCATTTAGTATTGCAGGGAAGGTATCAACAGATGTAGCAACAATGACAGGCTATGCAACAGGATAGGATTAATCGAAAACAGTAACAGGCTATACTACTCGACTGCAAGCAGTAGGGGGTAGAATAGGTGATATCTGGTGATCAAGGGGGGGGGGGCTTGCCTGGTTGCTCTGGCAAGAACGAGGGGTCGTCAACTCCGTAGTCGAACTAGGCAGCGGCAGCGTCGGTCTCGTAGTCTACCGGAGAGAAGAGGGGGAAGAAACAATAAATATAATGCAAACATAAGCATGACGATGCAAGACATGACAGTGAGCAGTGCTAGGTGTGCCCCAACGTGGTAGTAGGTGGTACCGGCGAAAGGGGGAAACATCTAGGAAGTATCTCTGGTGTTCGCGTTTCGGATAGATGAACCGGAGGTGAAATGTTGCAGGTTCACTATGCTAGGGACGTGTGGTGGGCGAATGAACTGTGTATTCAGATTCGTCTCGTCGTTCTGAGCAACTTTCATGTACAAAGTATTTTCATCCGGGCTACGGTTTATTTTATGTTAATTTTCAAAGATTTAGTCAGTTTTTGTAATAAATTAATTTAGAGAACATAAGTGAAATTGCTATGGGTACACAGAGAGTATACCGACTAGTTTTTCAAGTGAGGCTGACAAGTGGGCCACTGCCTAGTCAGCAGCCTAGTCAACAGTCAACTGACAAGTGGGGCTGCATTGTAAGTGACCCATTCATTTAACAGAGTGATTTCATTTAACTAATTAAGTCAATTAATTAGCTAGGCCCCACTGTCAGTGTCTAATTATGTTAATTAAACTAATTTTAATTAGTTCTATTAATTAGCAGGGGTGGGCCCCATATGTCAGCGATTGGGTGAGCCCAGTCAGGTGGGTTAACTTGGTCAACTAGTCAACTGGGCCCCTAGGTCCCACTGGTCAGCAACCCAGGGAGGCCCATGAGTCAGGCCAGGTCAGCGGCGCCGACGACTAGCCACCGGCGAAGAAATACGCAGCGGAGGCCTCGGGTCGGCATTGAAAAATGACTACAGTGGTTCGTTTTGGGCGCGGTTTGCTCCTACGGCTTCGTCAAACTCGCGCGCATTTAGGGGTGGTTTTGGCTGCCCGTGAGATGGCCGGAATCGTCGTCGGCATCAAGCTTTGTGGACACTGGAGTTCGGGCCGTGGCGGATTCGAGCAAGGAGGGCAGGGGGAGGTGCAGGCATGTGCAAGACGGGCTCCTGGGAGCATGCAGAGCACGACAGTGAGCTCGGACGCGGGTTGCGGCAACGGGGACCACGCCAGCGAGCTCAACCACTGCGGCAGGTTCGGCCAAATCGTTGAGGGCGAACTACAGGCGTGGAGAGGGGCAGGGAAGAGAGGGGACAGGCGGCAGCCGCTCACAGCGTTGCAGGGAAGGCTCGGGGAGGCCGGTGGTGGTTGGAGGGCGGCGGATTCCGGCGATGGCGAGGCGGCATCGGCGAGGATCGAAGAGGCATACGGGGTTGAAGAAGAGACGACGGCGATGACTTGGCGGGGCTCCTGCTCGCTAGCGTTGGTGTGGAGGTCGAGGCACGCAGGGCGACGATGCAGTGGGCGAGTGCACGTGCACCGGCCACGGCCTGGCGCGGCCAAGGCAGGCGCGCGGCGCGGGTGGTAGGGGCGGCCATCAGTGGCGGGGTGTGCAGAGGAAGGCGCAGGGGAGGATGAGGCAAGCTCGGGAGAGGTGCGGGGTGGAGGCGACGGTTCGTCGGGCACGGGCGTGCCGGTGAGGTTGGGGGTTCCGGCGCGGGGAGCATGGCGGCGCTGGAGAACAAGAGGGAGTGGGGATGGGGATCGTGTTGGAGGAGTGGGGGTAGTGGTGGTCATGGGGCTAGGGTTCAGTGCCCCCGGGGGGTATAGGCCAGGGGCTAGGCCGGCCAGTTATTGGCCCGGTGGCCAGCTGGGCTACGGCCCAGCAGGGGGGTTCCTTTTACGTCTTTTGGTTTTGTTTATTTGTGTTTCTTTTTTTAATTATTTTTCTTCTATTTTTTTGCCTTAGTTTTTTTGATTTAGTATAGTCTTATAAAATACTGTATTTAACTCCTAAATTAGTGTCATGGTCTTGCCCTCTGCCACAAAAGGGTTGGGCCCCCAAATAAAATAGTTTAGCAAATTAATATTTACAAAAGGCAGTAATTTAATTGTTATAGCCAATGTTTTAGTTATTTTGGAGCATTTACATATTTTATACAAATGTGGCTTCATCACCATAATTACCTATGCATTATATGTCACCTCTCGAACAATTTTAGTTTCATTGTTTGAAAACTCAAGCGGGAACATTAGCATATCGGTATCCCGGTTAAAAACAACACGGGGACCAAGGAAGAATGGTGATGGTGAGAAGTATAATCATACCGAGAATTTCTAAGAGGTGGAGCAATCCCCACAACATTCTTGATAGAAAAGAGAGTAATACTTCAAGGCAGAATAGAACACTAGCTGGAGAGCAAGTTGTATTCATAATGTGGACAAGTTCGCGATCAAAGGAAGTCAAGGGTGTTGTCGATGATTGTCAGGACCCCGACTCGATGCCACATCGATCTAGCATGTAACACCTCATATCACTTTGCGGCCTCACGCACGGTATCCCCACGGGTGTCGCCTTACCTTTGCCCGGGACCGTTTGCGCATTTTGGCACACGTATATGATGGTGTCGCTAGCATCCATATGATAAAGAGCCCGGGCTGACATGGCTAGTCGTAAACCCAAAGTGGCACTAACTTACAGGGACAGGCATTCATGACCCAGCATCGAACGTGTCGGTCATCAGCGAGTGAATCCAGGCTGTAGCACTGGGCTAACAGGACTCTGGTGAACCGGGCTGTAGCGGGCTAGCAGGACTCCGGTATTCATCGCGTGACATTTCCCCGAAGGGACAGACACAGGATCGAAGAAGGACACATGCCGGCCTGCCTAAGTGTTCCGGAGCAGTAGCAAGCTACCAGGGCTCAGTGGAAACACTAGGAGACATTTCCCGGTAAGAGAGAACTACTAAGGATAAACAACTAGATAGTCAGATCCCACACATAGCAATACACATTACACGTACGCATAACATGCAAGTATGTGCTGTACAACATGGCATCACAGCATAACTCAACAACTTATATAGATAAAGGCTCAGAAGAGCCATCACAGCATTATTACAAACAGGGGTCACATGACCCAACAGTCAGAGCAATCAAGCAACAAACGGAAGCATTACATGTCTGGGTACAGACATCTACAAATGGAAAAGGCTGAAGAGCCTGACTATCTACAGCATCCGATCAAGATCGTAGCTGAGGTACTAGCTACTAGTCGAAGTCCATGAGAACCCTAGTAAGACCGAAGTCTCCGCTGCAAAAACATAAATAAAGCAACATGAGTACAAAGGTACTCAGCAAGACTTACATCAGATCCTATCATACATGCATCTGTATCAAGAGGTAATGTGGGGTTTAGTTGCAGCAAGCCAGCTTTGACTCTGTGGCTATCCTGTTCTACGACTACCAGAATCTCTTGAGGGGAAACAACGAACACGAGTCCACTAATCACCATACAATACACTACTAAGGATTCATCCCCGTCTCCCTACGAGAAGGCCATCCATAGCACTCACACTTGTCTTGAGCATTTTATAGAATCCACTTCAAGTTGTCTATGTACCATGTAAGCATCCAAGAAGTCCATAACCGCGGACCCGGCTATTCGAATAGATCATGTTAACCCTGCAGGGGTGTACTTCTTCACACACGCTCTCGCCACTTACCGCCATGTACACGTCATGTATCTCGGCAACCTTCAAGCGGAAGCCTGGCGAGGGTGTCGGCCACGACCTGACTAACCACACAAGACCCTAATCCAGGTTTATCGCCTATTCGGGTTCCATCCGCAAGGAGATCCGTCCGGGGTTTCACTCACGGCCCCAAACGATGTGTGTAGGGTTCCCAAGCCCACCTCGCCGGATGGGTCTACGCTTGGTACACCGTGCCACTGGTGCCTAGTCTGTCCCAAGCCCACCTGGCCGGGTGCCACTTGGTAGACTACTAACACTACCTACAAACACCAGAAACTAGTTGCGACTCCTGGACAGAGATCAAGTTGGTTAATAAGTCGAGAGGGCTTGGAGCGCCCGGAGCCCAATGTGTGGTAGTATCGAGTCATTGGACAACATACATAGAACTCAGTGCTTAAGGACGGTTCCAGTGAGACAACCCACCATGTACTCCTACATGGCCTCTCACCGCTACCTTTACCAAATCGTGTTCACACACTTAACTCTCGGCACCAGAACATATCGTAACACTCCAATTCATTCCCAATGAACCAGACCTGACACAACTCCAAGCAATAGCAGGCATAGCATGGTAGGAACATATCAGTGGTTTCAATCAACTCCTACACATGCTAGTGGGTTTCAACTATTTACTGTGGCAATGACAGGTCATGCAGAGGAATGGGTTCAACTACCGCAGCACAAAGTAGCAGATGAATCGTTGTTGTCCTAATGCAATAACTGAGAGCAGGAGCGAGAGAGTAGGGTTTTATCGAAATGAACAAGGGGGTTTGCTTGCCTGGTAAATCAACAAGGGAGGCACTGCTTCACCGACAGGTACTCTGGAACGTCTCCGGAGCAGGGCCTATCGAGAAGGAACGGTGCCGGCAATCAAAACACAATCATATGCAACAATATGATGCATGAGCATGGCATGTAGATGTGATGCTGTTTGAGCTAATGCAACTAGTATTCAATTGAATGAAGTCCATTTGAACAAAAGGTTCAAAGGCAACTCCAAAAATAAGTCTCTTAATATGCCATAATGTGTTTTCTCATAATCAGCATGTATAAGTTGGTTTGTCATGCATGAAACTAGTACAGATGGAAAGATTGTATTTTTCTGATAATTTTTCATATATAAATTATTTCAATCTGAGCTACGGTTGAATTTCTATGAATTTTTGAAGTTTAAAACAATTTCTGGAATTTCCTGTTTTAATTTAAATCCAGAAAATATATATTGCGTCAGCGTTGAGTAAGCATGACGTCAGTAGTCAACTGGGCTGGTCCGGGTCAAACCTGACGTGTGGGGCCCACACGTCAGTGATAGGGGGGTTAAACAGGGGTTAATTAACTTAATTAACAGATTAGGGGGGGTCGGGCCCACTGGTCAGTGTTAGTGGCTAATTAGGTTTAGTTATTTTTTTTAACTAAAATTAGCAGGGCCTGGCCCCACTAGTCAGCGACCCTGGGGGGTCAAATCCCAGGTCAAACAAGTCAGACCCGCCGGCGGTTAGTCGCCGGCGATGCCTGAACGCGACTGAGGCTGCGGAATCGTCGCTCCAGCGACCAATCGTGCGGCGGAGAGCACCTACGCGAAGCCCAGGCTCGCGCGCATCCTGTGGCGCCCTCTGTTTCACCGGAGACGGCCTATATCGCCGGCGGCGACCACTTGGGCGGCGACCGGAGTTCGGGATAGCGCGGGCGTGGGGCTGCAGCTCGCGTTCGAGCGAACGGAGGGCACAGGCGGTAGCTACGAGGCAGCAGGAGCACATCGAGCTACTACGCGAGGCGGAGGTGCTCGGGGGCACGGAGCTCGCCGGCCATGGCGGACGGCGGCTTCGGGCGCTCGCGGGGCAGCGGCTACAGGGCACGCGCGAGAGAGAGAGGTGAGGGGAAAGGAAGAGGGGCTCACGGCGGACTCGCAGAGCAGGCCGGTGTGCTCGGGGACGTCCTGCGTCCGGCGAATTGACGGCGATGGCGGCGAGGTCGATCTCCGGCGTCGGTGGTGAAGAAGACAACGGCGTCGGCGATGGAGCGCGTCCGGAGGTGCGTGGCTTGACGAGGAGGTGGAGGGGTCGTGGCGGAGCTGGGAAGAGTGTCAGGGAGGCGAGGGGAGGCCGGTGGCCACGGCAACGGCGAGCGATGGCGGCGGCAGCGCTCGGGTGTGCTCGGGGAAGAGAGAACCTGGGAGGAGGGAGAGCGAGAGGGAGGGGAAAAGGACCGGGGCGGCTGCGTGGCGACGTTCGGTCCATCCAGAGCGGCGCGGGGAGGACAGGTAGGCAGGGAGGGAGGAGGCGTGGCGCGGTGGCGCGCGCGCGCGCCGGGCACGCTCCGTTCCTCTGTCGGGAAGGAAGACGACAGAGGAGGGGGGCCAGGTGGGCTGGGCCGCCTCCTGGCTGGGCCGGCCTGCTGCTGCTGGGCTGCGCAGGGGAGAGCCCCAGGTAAGCACAGGTGAGGTTTTCCTGTTTTATTTCCCTTTTTCTATTTTTTTCTGACATTTGTTTGGTTTAATAAAAATACTAAACCATTTTATTTGCTTATGCCAATTTTTGTAGGGGCTAATGGTATTATTCCAGAGCTCCTCAACAAAAGGCACAATTTTTGGACATATATTTCAAATATAAAATAATATATATCCAAAGCAAATAATTATCGAATTAATCCAATGGCCAAAATAATTATCCATGAGCTCCTAAAAATATTGTTTTGATTTTTATCTCTGTCCAATATTTTCAGAGAGCAACATGAGCATTTTCTTGGACCCTTTTGGAGAAATTTTTATTTGGGTCATTTTCAAAAATGATTTTGAGGGTTCCACCAATCCTCATTTCAAATTTAAATGAAATTTAGATATGATGCACAAATGGCTAGCTAGACTAAGCCATACCAGACTAGGGATGTGACAACTCGCCCCCACTTGAAAGAATCTCGTCTCGAGATTCAGGGGTCGACGGAAAGAAAGCGGGGTACTCCAGTCGAAGACGATCTTCTCGTTCCCAAGTAGCTTCTCTCTCGGAATGATGGGACCACTGAACTTTGAGAAACTTGATGTTCTGACGTCGAGTGACACGCTCTGCTTGATCAAGAATGCGAACCGGGTACTCTCGGTAGGTGAGGTTATCTTGGAGATCAAGCGTTTCATGGTCCACTCCGCGGATGGGATCCGAGAAGCAACGCCTGAGTTGAGAGACGTGGAAGACATCATGAACTCGAGAAAGATGTGGGGGTAGTTCCAACTGGTAGGCAACCTCTCCTCGTTTAGCGAGAATATGAAAAGGACCAATGTAACGAGGAGCCAACTTGCCCTTGATACCGAAACGATGGGTACCCTTCAAAGGAGTAACCCGAAGGTAAGCTTGGTCGCCAATTTCATAAGTCATATCCTTATGATGACGATCGTACTGGCTTTTCTGACGAGACTGGGCTGTTTTCAAATTCTCACGAATGATGCGAACTTGCTCTTCTGCCTCCTGGATCATGTCCGGTCCAAAGAATTGTCTTTCACCGGTTTCTGACCAGTTCAAAGGTGTTCGACATCTTCGTCCATAGAGAACCTCAAAAGGAGCTTTCTTGAGGCTGGATTGGTAGCTATTGTTATAAGCAAACTCGGCGAAAGGAAGACATTTCTCCCAATCCATACCGAAGGAGATAACGCAAGCTCTAAGCATGTCTTCGAGAATTTGATTGACCCGTTCCACCTGACCACTCGACTGAGGGTGGAAAGCGGTACTGAAGGAAAGATGGGTTCCCATGGCAGTTTGGAAGCTCTCCCAAAAATGAGAAGTGAAAAGACTGCCACGGTCTGAATTGATCTCTAGTGGAACACCATGAAGTGACACTATTCGAGAAATATATAAGTCAGCAAGCTGACCAGCAGTGATACTTTCCCGAACAGGAAGGAAGTGAGCCACTTTGGAAAGACGATCAACGACTACGAAGATAGCGTTATTCCCTTTCTTGGTCCTGGGAAAGCCGGTAATGAAGTCCATACCAACTTTATCCCATTTCCACTCAGGAATAGCTAAAGGCTGAAGGGTGCCAGCAGGTCTTTGATGCTCTGCCTTAACGCGACGACAAACGTCACATTTAGCAATGAACTCAGCGATTTCTCTCTTCATCCTAGTCCACCAGAACCTCTGGCGTAGGTCCTGATACATCTTAGTACTACCGGGATGAATCGTGAGAGGAGATTCATGCGCCTCCTTAAGAATCAATTGTCGAAGATGTTGATTCTTGGGAACCACCAAGCGATTCTCAAAGAAAACAACACCACGATCATCCATAGAGAAACATCCACCAACTCCCTTCTTAATGTTTCTCTTGATCCGGGAAATTCCTGTGTCTTGCTTTTGAGCTGCGATAATCTGATCCTTAAGATCAGGTTTCGCCACCAGGGTAGAAAGGAATCCGTGAGGAGCAATGTGAAGATTAAGCTTACAGAATCCCTCATGGAGAAGTGGTTGGCCTTGCTGCAACATGAGATTGTTGCAATAGGATTTACGGCTTAGAGCATCAGCCATGACATTGGCTTTGCCTGGGGTGTAGGTAATCCCTAGATCATAATCTGTGATTAACTCCAACCAACGTCTTTGCCTAAGGTTCAGATCTGGTTGGGTGAAGATATACTTGAGACTCTGGTGATCGGTGTAGATCTCGCAACGTTTACCAAGAAGGTAATGTCGCCAGGTCTTGAGTGCATAGACTACGGCTGCAAGCTCTAGATCATGTGTAGGATAATTCTCCTCATGTGGATGCAACTGTCGAGATGCATAGGCAATCACATGACGATCCTGCATAAGAATGCAACCTAGTCCCTGTCGTGAGGCATCGCAGTAGATAATAAAGTCTTTAGTGAAATCCGGTGGCACAAGTATGGGAGCAGAAGTCAGGCGCCTTTTCAGTTCCTGAAAACTGTGTTCACACTGTGGGGACCACTCAAACTTTTTATCTTTCTTGAGAAGTTCCGTGAGGGGTTTGGCTACTTTGGAGAAGTTTTCAACAAAGCGGCGACAATAGCTGGCTAGACCAAGGAAACTCCTAACTTGTTTAACGGTCTCAGGTGGAGTCCAATCGAGAACAGCCTGAACTCTCTCGGGATTGACAGCAATGCCCTTACCAGAGATTACGTGGCCTAGGTAGGTCACTTCTGGCAACCAAAATTCACACTTGGAGAACTTGGCATAAAGGCGGTGCTCTCTGAGTTTTTCTAACACAAGTCTAAGATGTTCGGCATGCTCTTCCTCGTTCTTCGAGTAGATAAGAATATCATCGAGGTAAACCACGACGAACTTATCTAAGTACTCCATGAAGATCGAGTTCATCAAGCGGGAGAATGTGGCTGGGGCGTTGGTTAGACCAAAAGACATGACGGTGTACTCATACTGACCATAACGAGTGACAAAAGCTGTCTTGGGAATGTCCCCGTTTCTGATTTTGATTTGATGGTAGCCTAACCTTAAATCCATCTTGGAAAAGACCGAGGATCCAGCAAGCTGATCATACAGGTCGTTGATCCTGGGGAGCGGATACTTGTTCTTTATCGTGACCAAATTAACGGGACGATAATCAACGACCATCCGGTCCGTACCGTCTTTCTTCTTGACAAAGAGGACGGGGCAAGCCCAAGGAGAAGAACTAGGACGGATGAAACCCTTTTGCAAGGACTCATCGAGTTGTTTCTTAAGCTCGGCTAGTTCTAAGGGTGCCATCTTGTAGGGTCTCCTAGAGATTGGAGTAGTTCCTGGGATAAGATCTATGACGAACTCTACATCTCTGTCAGGCAGAACACCTGGCAGTTCCTCTGGAAAGACATCCGGAAAGTCACGGACTACCGGGATATCTTCATGGTCTGGAAGAGGGCTGGCATTAAGGGAATAGAGCTGACGCTTTGCAACTCTAGTGGAGACAATGGCTATCTTGCCAGATGGGTGTGTGAGCTGAACAGACCTGGTGAAACAATCAATCTTGGCATGATGAGCTGTCATCCAGTCCATACCCAAGATGATGTTAATATCCGAAGACTTGAGAGATATCAAGGAAGCAAGGAATGCAAGTCTGTCCACAAGGATTTCATTGCCATAACTTATCCTAGAAGTTTGCCATTTGGATCCAGGAGTTTGAATAAGTAGTGGAGAGGGCATATCACAAAATGACATGTCGTGCAAGCGGGCATAGCTTTCAGAAATGAAGGAATGAGACGCTCCAGTATCGAACAAAACCGATGCCGGATGACAGTTGACAAGGAGTGTACCAAGAACGACATCTGGATCATCATGAGCGGCTTTAGCTGAGACGTGATGCACACGTCCATGTTCAGTGGGAGCTGACTTGGCACTGATCATCTTGCGTGATGGCTTACCATGGCCAATAGACTTCTCGGCCTGGGGTGGAGCAACTCTGGTCTGAGTGCAAATACGGGCAATGTGGCCTGGCTCTCCGCACTTGTAACAAATCTTGGAGGTAGGATGTGGACCTGCATTGGAAGGCGGTCCACCAATAGGCCTGGGTGGAGCATACTGCTGAACTTGATGAGGTGCCACATAAGATGGCCTCGATACATATTTGGGTGGAAGAGCGGAGTTTGGAACCCAAATCCGGCGCTTCTGAGAGCTAGAACCGGAGGAAGATCCCAAAGCACGAGTGTGCTTACGAGACTCCTCGTAGTTGAGTTGAGCTGTCTCTGCATTAATGGCCTTGTTCACAAGGGCTTGGAATGTATCACAATGATGCAGATGGAGATCACGACGCAACTTGGGGTTGAGACCCTTCCGGAACCTGGCCTGCTTCTTGGCGTCCGTGGACACTTCTTCTGTGGCATAGCGGGCAAGGTTCTCGAACTCTCTGCTATAAGCATCAACAGCCATCTTACTCTGGGTGAAACTGCAGAACTCTTCTCTCTTGCGATCAAGGAGGGCCTGGGGGATGTGATGCTCGCAAAAAGCCTCAGTGAAATCCTTCCAGGTAGGAATCTGGCCGGCTGGAAGCAAAGTCTCATAGTTCTGCCACCAAAGACTAGGAGGACCTTCCAGGTGGTATGTGGCATAAGTGACCTTGTCATCTTCAGCTACGCTCGCGGAACGCAGCTTATGAGTGATGCTACGGAGCCAGTCATCTGCATCGAGTGGCTCGATGGAATGATGAAAGGTAGGTGGGTGCAAGCGAATGAAATCATGAATGGTAGCAGACCCTTTGAACTGATGTGCGGTGTTCTCCTCGATACGTGCCAACAAACGATTGGACTCACGCTTGTTCCTCTCCATCTCTAACATGAACTCTGTCAACGAAGGCTGGTCGGGAGGATCCTCATCCCTACCATCTCCGTAGTTCTGGCTACGAGTAACGGAACTTCGCTTAGCTGACGACATCCTGAGAAACGAACCAAGGACGGGATCAACATCAACTATGGACTATAGAACGTAGGACAAGGAATTAGTATCTCTCGAACTCCTAGGGAAATTTTGGCAGCATAACGGCAGTAAAATGCTCAGAATGAGACATCCTACTAACAATGGGGTGGTAACATACTCATCAACATTACTCAAGGTTCTGAGATCATACTAAACAGACTACACCAGAAATACTCAAAACTAGGGTATGACTCTGATCAACCAATCCTATGGGACTACGGAGTAGTAACACGTGATCCTGATAGACGGAAGAGAAGCCTAGTTCCTTAACCCCGTAGGAAAGATAGGATGACTCAGATCAGAAGGCCATGAGGTATAAGGAGTAAAAGAGCCTTACGTTCCTTCCCACAATCAATTCCCTTATATAACTAAAAGATTTCTAGACTCAACTTCGACCGGTTGGCTTGGTAATCCTGCAGGCAGTCAGGCTCTGATACCAACGCTGTCAGGACCCCGACTCGATGCCACATCGATCTAGCATGTAACACCTCATATCACTTTGCGGCCTCACGCACGGTATCCCCACGGGTGTCGCCTTACCTTTGCCCGGGACCGTTTGCGCATTTTGGCACACGTATATGATGGTGTCGCTAGCATCCATATGATAAAGAGCCCGGGCTGACATGGCTAGTCGTAAACCCAAAGTGGCACTAACTTACAGGGACAGGC
Source organism: Triticum aestivum (assembly GCF_018294505.1). Lineage (NCBI taxonomy): Eukaryota > Viridiplantae > Streptophyta > Magnoliopsida > Poales > Poaceae > Triticum > Triticum aestivum. Next base: position 347,040,386 of record NC_057807.1, on the reverse strand, counting down.
ATTCATGACCCAGCATCGAACGTGTCGGTCATCAGCGAGTGAATCCAGGCTGTAGCACTGGGCTAACAGGACTCCGGTGAACCGGGCTGTAGCGGGCTAGCAGGACTCCGGTATTCATCGCGTGACATTTCCCCGAAGGGACAGACACAGGATCGAAGAAGGACACATGCCGGCCTGCCTAAGTGTTCCGGAGCAGTAGCAAGCTACCAGGGCTCAGTGGAAGCACTAGGAGACATTTCCCGGTAAGAGAGGCTACTAAGGATAAACAACTAGATAGTCAGATCCCACACATAGCAATACACATTACACGTACGCATAACATGCAAGTATGTGCTGTACAACATGGCATCACAGCATAACTCAACAACTCATATAGATAAAGGCTCAGAAGAGCCATCACAGCATTATTACAAACAGGGGTCACATGACCCAACAGTCAGAGCAATCAAGCAACAAGCGGAAGCATTACATGTCTGGGTACAGACATCTACAAATGAAAAAGGCTGAAGAGCCTGACTATCTACAACATCCGATCAAGATCGTAGCTGAGGTACTAGCTACTAGTCGAAGTCCATGAGAACACTAGTAAGACCGAAGTCTCCGCTGCAAAAACATAAATAAAGCAACATGAGTACAAAGGTACTCAGCAAGACTTACATCAGATCCTATCATACATGCATTTGTATCAAGAGGTAATGTGGGGTTTAGTTGCAGCAAGCCAGCTTTGACTCTGTGGCTATCCTGTTCTACGACTACCAGAAACTCTTGAGGTGAAACAACGTACACGAGTCCACTAATCACCACACAATACACTACTATGGATTCATCCCCGTCTCCCTACGAGAAGGCCATCCATAGCACTCACACTTGTCTTGAGCATTTTAGGTATCCACTTCAAGTTGTCTATGTACCATGTAAGCATCCAAGAAGTCCATAACCGCGGACCCGGCTATTCGAATAGATCATGTTAACCCTGCAGGGGTGTACTTCTTCACACACGCTCTCGCCACTTACCGCCATGTACACGTCATGTATCTCGGCAACCTTCAAGCGGAAGCCTGGCGAGGGTGTCGGCCACGACCTGACTAACCACACAAGACCCTAATCCAGGTTTATCGCCTATTCGGGTTCCATCCGCAAGGAGATCCGGCCGGGGTTTCACTCACGGCCCCAAACGATGTGTGCAGGGTTCCCAAGCCCACCTCGCCGGATGGATCTACGCTTGGTACACCGTGCCACTGGTGCCTAGTCTGTCCCAAGCCCACCTGGCCGGGTGCCACTTGGTAGACTACTAACACTACCTACAAACACCAGAAACTAGTTGCGACTCCTGGACAGAGATCAAGTTGGTTAATAAGTCGAGAGGGCTTGGAGCGCCCGGAGCCCAATGTGTGGTAGTATCGAGTCATTGGACAACATACATAGAACTCAGTGCTTAAGGACGGTTCCAGTGAGACAACCCACCATGTACTCCTACATGGCCTCTCACCGCTACCTTTACCAAATCGTGTTCACACACTTAACTCTCAGCACCAGAACATATCGTAACACTCCAATTCATTCCCAATGAACCAGACCTGACACAACTCTAAGCAATAGCAGGCATAGCATGGTAGGAACACATCAGTGGCTTCAATCAACTCCTACACATGCTAGTGGGTTTCAACTATTTACTGTGGCAATGACAGGTCATGCAGAGGAATGGGTTCAACTACCGCAGCACAAAGTAGCAGATGAATCGTTGTTGTCCTAATGCAATAACTGAGAGCAGGAGCGAGAGAGTAGGGTTTTATCGAAATGAACAAGGGGGTTTGCTTGCCTGGTAAATCAACAAGGGAGGCACTGCTTCACCGACAGGTACTCTGGAACGTCTCCGGAGCAGGACCTATCGAGAAGGAACGGTGCCGGCAATCAAACACAATCATATGCAACAATATGATGCATGAGCATGGCATGTAGATGTGATGCTGTTTGAGCTAATGCAACTAGTATTCAATTGAATGAAGTCCATTTGAACAAAAGGTTCAAATGCAACTCCAAAAATAAGTCTCTTAATATGCCATAATGTGTTTTCTCATATTCAGCATGTATAAGTTGGTTTGTCATGCATGAAACTAGTACAGATGGAAAGATTGCATTTTTCTGATAATTTTTCATATATAAATTATTTCAATCTGAGCTACGGTTGAATTTCTATGAATTTTTGAAGTTTAAAACAATTTCTGGAATTTCCTGATTTAATTTAAATCCAGAAATATATATTGCATCAGCATTGAGTAAGCATGACGTCAGCAGTCAACTGGGCTGGTCCGGGTCAAACCTAACGTGTGGGGCCCACACGTCAGTGACAGGGGGGTTAAACAGGGGTTAATTAACTTAATTAACAGATTAGGGGGGGTCGGGCCCACTGGTCAGTGTTAGTGGCTAATTAGGTTTAGTTATTTTTTTTAACTAAAATTAGCAGGGCCTGGCCCCACTAGTCAGCGACCCTGGGGGGTCAAATCCCAGGTCAAACAAGTCAGACCCGCCGGCGGTTAGTCGCCGGCGAGGCCTGAACGCGACGGAGGCTGCGGAATCGTCGCTCCGGCGACCAATCGTGCGGCGGAGAGCACCTACGCGAAGCCCAGGCTCGCGCGCATCCTGTGGCGCCCTCTGTTTCACCGGAGACGGCCTATATCGCCGGCGGCGACCACTTGGGCGGCGATCGGAGTTCGGGATAGCGCGGGCGTGGGGCTGCAGCTCGCGTTCGAGCAAACGGAGGGCACAGGCGGTAGCTACGAGGCAGCAGGAGCACATCGAGCTACTATGCGAGGCGGAGGTGCTCGGGGGCACGGAGCTCGCCGGCCATGGCGGACGGCGGCTTCGGGCGCTCGCGAGGCAGCGGCTACAGGGCACGCGCGAGAGAGAGAGGTGAGGGGAAAGGAAGAGGGGCTCACGGCGGACTCGCAGAGCAGGCCGGTGTGCTCGGGGACGTCCTGCGTCCGGCGAATTGACGGCGATGGCGGCAAGGTCGATCTCCGGCGTCGGTGGTGAAGAAGACAACGGCGTCGGCGATGGAGCGCGTCTGGAGGTGCGTGGCTTGACGAGGAGGTGGAGGGGGTCGTGGCGGAGCTGGGAAGAGTGTCAGGGAGGCGAGGGGAGGCCGGTGGCCACGGCAACGGCGAGCGATGGCGGCGGCAGCGCTCGGGTGCGCTCGGGGAAGAGAGAACCAGGGAGGAGGGAGAGCGAGAGGGAGGGGAAAAGGACCGGGGCGGCTGCGTGGCGACGTTCGGTCCATCCAGAGCGGCGCGGGGAGGACAGGCAGGCAGGGAGGGAGGAGGCGTGGCGCGGTGGCGCGCGCGCGCGTCGGGCACGCTCCGTTCCTCTGTCGGGAAGGAAGACGACAGAGGAGGGGGGCCAGGTGGGCTGGGCCGCCTCCTGGCTGGGCCGGCCTGCTGCTGCTGGGCTGCGCAGGGGAGAGCCCCAGGTAAGCACAGGTGAGGTTTTCCTGTTTTATTTCCCTTTTTCTATTTTTTTCTGACATTTGTTTGGTTTAATAAAAATACTAAACCATTTTATTTGCTTATGCCAATTTTTGTAGGGGCTAATGGTATTATTCTAGAGCTCCTCAACAAAAGGCACAATTTTTGGACATATATTTCAAATATAAAATAATATATATCCAAAGCAAATAATTATCAAATTAATCCAATGGCCAAAATAATTATCCATGAGCTCCTAAAAATATTGTTTTGTTTTTTATCTCTGTCCAATATTTTCAGAGAGCAACATGAGCATTTTCTTGGACCCTTTTGGAGAAATTTTTATTTGGGTCATTTTCAAAAATGATTCTGAGGGTTCCACCAATCCTCATTTCAAATTTAAATGAAATTTAGATATGATGCACAAATGGCTAGCTAGACTAAGCCATACCAGACTAGGGATGTGACAATGATAATAAAAAAACATCAAGGGCAACGAGGGTATTTCTCATCATGAACACAGTTGACATCTCAGAAGAAGTCAAAGTGTTGAAGGTGATCCGACACATTTGCCGGGAGGTTTCAAGAGGATGCAATCAAACTACAATGGCAACAAGCAAGGATATGACAATGTGGCAAGTTATAGGATCAATATATAAGATGCAAGCTCGGAACCAAAGTTGCCTTTCAAGACAAGCAACATGATGTTGAAAGCTCAACATAATTCGTGCTCACACACTGAAGAATTCGTGCACCAGAGAAGGACAAGGTAGCACAGTCAAAGGTAGCAAGACCAGGATGCAGCTGATAGTCTAGAAATGACTAGATTGAGTACAGAATTTCCTAGTAAAAATACTATGGGTATTTGACTTGTAGTGCGGAATAATTTCACTAGTCGGTGTCCTGGTTGACAACAACCCAGAACCCGTAGAGTGATTACGACAAGGAAAGACATTACTTCAACAAAGTTAGTAAGATGTGGTGCAATGACAAGACATCTCCGAGATACCAGGGGGTAATACTCGAAAGTAGAACATGATAGAAGTAGAACCGGGTTATTGACCTATGACAGTAGATACTTCAACCTTGCCAAAAATAGACGAGGCACTGGAATGAATTGCCATCAGATATATCAGACCAGGACAGCATGGTCGGAACCATAAATGTAAGGAATCAATTTGAAGAATACAGAAAGAATCATACAGATGGATAATCATTTTGCAAGAAGCTTCCGAGACGGTCTACATCATTTTCATGGGCTTGAACACAAAGTTCAAGGTCGACTCCCACTTCTTTAATGCATATCATTTCATTCACCTCTCGCTTTGATATAACTGTAGTGTTGGAATTTTATCTGGTAGAACACCGGAAGAGTATGACTTGTGAAAACTTTTGGTTCTCACGGATTAGGGGAAGGCATAGGTTCAACCCATCGGGCATCTTAGTAACATATACCACAAGTTTCAAAAGTAAACACACAAGCTCGAAAGCAGAGCATGATTGGCCAAGCAGAGGATACAATTTACCAAAGGCATTATGTATCAGGGGAAGAACTCACAAGGTGATTGAATATGAAGGACACTGTCAGATAAAAATTCAATAATGGATCGGGCGATCCGCAATGGAGCTGATGTGAGTATCGGTACTCACTCAGAGGAAGAAAGAATGCAGAGGCATCAGGTTCAAGAATCACCTGGTTAGTCTGATGCTTAAATAGAAAGAAATTTTGGTTTCCAAAATGAAGGATCAGAAGCAGACGCTCTGATCAAGGATGGATAAGTTGAAAACACGTAGTTGGACAATCAATAAAGGTTTGAATTGCCGAGAACCAACTCAAGTCCAGAATGACGTCTGGGTCGAAAAGATAATTTTAAAAAAGGATAACCTGTTATCAAGGACTACTAGTCATATGGAATTAACCATAATGCAAGCAGGCAAGAATTTCAAGAATAACAGGCTGCAGAGGATTTTCGAAAGATCGAAAAGTATTCCGAAGAATTTTGTGAGACACATGAACAATTGAGGAGAATGGATCCTCGATAAATGTGAGAAAAAACCGTAAGGGTTTTCATGCAAAATAAAACTACAAAACAGTAAACTCAAAGGATTCTTGGGGCAACAGAGAATAGTCTGAGGCATCTTGTAACAACAAGAGCGACGAGAAATGATCATGAGGATGGCAAGTGCATGCAGATATACATAGGGATATATCGGTGGTAGTGCATTGCAAAGGCGATGAGCACAAGGGTCTCGGGAAAATATCGAGGGATATCCCCAGAATCCTCTGATGAAGCAGGTGATCTTCCAGAATGAGGGCTCTTCAGGAGAGATAGTTACGAGAACCTAGAGTTAGAGTTAGCAAAATCATTTAACCCGAATAGAAGAGAGATCAGAGTCCCAGAGCATAGACGAGGAGTAAAAGATCCTAATACCACCCAATGGGGACATGGGCCCGTAAGGCACACAGCCATGTTAGTAAAAGTTTTATCGTGACTAGACTCGACTTCGGCCAAGGAGTGTGGAAGGGGGATTCCTATAGGCAGTTGGCTCTGATACCAACTTGTGACGCCCCCGATTCAATCGTACACTAATCATGCATGCAAATGTGTACGATCAAAATCAGGGACTCACGGGAAGATATCACAACACAACTCTAAAAGTAAAATAAGTCGTACAAGCATCATATTACAAGTCAGGGGCCTCGAGGGCTCGAATACAAGTGCTCAAACATAAACGAGTCAGCGGAAGCAATAATATCTGAGTACAGACATAAGTTAAACAAGGTGCCACAAGATGGCTAGCACAAACTGGGATACAGATCGAAAGAGGCGCATGCCTCCTGCCTAGGATCCTCCTAAACTACTCCTGGTCGTCGTCAGCAGCCTGCACATAGTAGTAGGCACCTCCAGTGTAGTAGGATTCGTCATCGATGGTGGCGTCTGGCTCCTGGGCTCCAACATCTGGTTGCGACGTTCAGGAAGAAGAGGAAAAGGGGGAAAAGTGGGAGCAAAGCAATCGTGAGTAATCATCCAAAGTACTAGCAAGCAAGGATCTACACTACATATGCATGGGTATATGTGTAAAGAGGCAATATCGGTGGACTGAACTGCAGAATGCCAGAATAAGAGGGGGATATCTAGTCCTATCGAATACTATGCTTCTGGCAGCCTCCATCTTGCACCATGTAGAAGAGAGTAGATTGAAGTCCTCCAAGTAGCATCGCATAGCATAATCCTACCCGGCGATCCTCCCCTCGTTGCCCTGTGAGAAAGCGATCACCGGGTTGTCTCTGGAACTTGTTTGGGTGTGTTTTAATAAGTATCCGGTTCTAGTTTTCATAAGGTCAAGGTACAACTCCGGGTCGTCCTTTTACCGAGGGACACGCCTATTCGAATAGATAAACTTCCCTGCAGGGATGCACTACATAAACCAACACGCTCGATCCCCTTTGGCCGGACACAATTTCCTGGGTCATTCCCGGCCTCGGAAGATCAACACGTCACTGCCCTACCTAGGCACAACACAGAGGTCAGCACGTCGGTCTAAATCCTATGCGCGCAGGGGTCTGGGCCGATCGCCCATTGCACACCTGCATGTTGCGTACGCGGCTGGTGAACAGACCTAGCCTCCCTTATACAAGGGCAGACGTTCCAGTCCAACCCGACGCGCGCCGCTAAGTCACTGACGTCAAGAAGGCTTCGGCTGATACCATGACGCCGAGTGCCCATAATTGTTCCCGCGTAGTTGGTTAGTGCGTATAGGCCAGTGGCCAGACACAGATCAAATACCAAGATCTTGTTAAGCGTGTTTTTATGAAGTAACCGCGGACGCCGACCAGGGCCAGGCCCACCTCTCACCTAGGTGGTCTCAACCTGCCCTGTCGCTCCGCCACAAAGTAATAGTCGGAGGCCGTCGGGAACCCAGGCCCACCTCTGCCGGGATGGAGCCACCAATCCTTCCAGCCCCCCACATTGAAATCACTTGCGGGTACTCAACGAGCAGAACCGACTTTAGTCACCACCTGAATAGTATGTATGTATAGTATATACCTGTGATCACCTCCCGAGTGATCACAGCCCGATAGTATAGCATGCCGGACTGACAAGAATGTAGGGCCACTAATGGTAAACTAGCATCCTATACTAAGCATTTAGGATTGCAGGTAAGGTATCAACAGATGTAGCAACAATGGCAGGCTATGCTACAGGATAGGATTAATCAAAAACAGTAACAGGCTATACTACTCTAATGCAAGCAGTAGGGGGTAGAATAGGCGATATCTGGTGATCAGGGGGGCCTTGCCTGGTTGCTCTGGCAAGAAGGAGGAGTCGTCAAATCCGTAGTCGAACTGGGCAGCGGCAGCGTCGGTCTCGTAGTCTACCGGAAGAAACAACAAATACAATGCAAACATAAGCATGACGATGCAAGACATGACAATGAGCCTCTCTTGGTGTGCCCTAACGCGGTAGTAGGTGGTACCGGCGAAAGGGGAAACATCCGGGAAAGTATCCCCGATGTTCGCATTTTCGAACAGATGAACCTGAGGTTAAATGTTGCAGGTTCACTATGCTAGGGACGTGTGGTGGGCAAACGATTTGTTTATTCGGATTCGTCTCGTCGTTCTGAGTGACTTTCATGTACAAAGTATTTTCATCCGGGTTACGGTTTATTTTATATTAATTTTCAAAGATTTAGTCATTTTCTGGAATAAATTAATTTGGAGAACATAAGTGAAATTGCTATGGGTACACAGAGAGTATACCGAGTAGTTTTGCAAGTGAGGCTGACAAGTGGGCCACTGCCTAGCCAGCAGCCCAGTCAGCAGTCAACTCTGTTGACTGTTGACCTGGTCAAACTGACAAGTGGGGCCACATTGTCAGTGATCCATTCATTTAACAGAGTGATTTCATTTAACTAATTAAGTCAATTAATTAGCTAGGCCCCACTGTCAATGTCTAATTATGTTAATTAAACTAATTTAATTAGTTCGATTAATTAGCAGGGGTGGGCCCCATAGGTCAGCGATTGGGTGAGCCCAGTCAGCTAGGTTGACTCGGTCAACTAGTCAACTGGGCCCCTGGATCCCACTGGTCAGTGACCTAGGGAGGCCCATGAGTCAGCCAGGTCAGCGGCATCGACGACTAGCCACCGGCGACAAAATACGCGGCGGAGGCCTCGGGTCGGCACCGGAAAACGGCTAGAGTGGTTCGTTTTGGGCACAGTTTGCTCCTACGGCTTCGTCATGCTCGCGCACATTCAGGGGTGGTTCTGGATGCCCGTGAGATGGCCAAAATCGTCGCCGGCATCAAGCTTTGCAGACGCCGGAGTTTGGGCTGTGTCGGATTCGAGCAAGGAGGGCAGGGGGAGGTGCACGCATGTGCAAGACGGGCTCTTGGGAGCGCGCAGAGCACAACAGCGAGCTCGGACGCGGGTTGCAGCAACGGGGACCACGCCAGCAAGCTCAACCGTGGCGGCAGGTTCGGCCAAATCGTCGAGGGCGGACTATAGGCATGGAGAGGGGCAGGGAAGAAAGGGGAGAGGCGGCAGCCGTCACATCATTGTAGGGAAGGCTCTGGGAGGCTGGTGGTGGTTGGAGGCCGGCGGATTCCGGCGATGGCGAGGCGGCATCGGCGAGGATCAGAGAGGCGGACGGGGTTGAAGAAGAGACGACGACGACTTGGTGGAGCTCCTGCTTGCTGGCGTTGGTGTGGAGGTCGAGGCACGCAGGGCGACGAGGCGCAGTGGTCGAGTGCACGCGCACGGGCCACGGCCTGGCGAGGCCAAGGGAGGCGGGTGGCGCGGGCGGTAGGGGCGGCCATCAGCAGCGGGGTGCGCAGAGGAAGGCACAGGGGAGGATGAGGCGAGCTCGGGGGAGGTGCAGGGTGGAGGCGACGGTTCCTCGGGTGTGGGCGTGCCAGCGAGGGTGGGGGGTTCCGGTGCGGGGAGCATGGCGGCGCTGGAGAACGAGAGGGAGTGGGGAGGGGGATCGTGCTGGAGGAGTGGGGGGGGGGGTAATGGTGGTCGTGGGGCTAGGGTTAGGTGCCCCAAGGGGGTATATGCCAGGGGCTAGGCCGGCCGGTTGTTGGCCCGGTGGCCAGCTGGGCTATGGCCGAGCAGGGGGGTTCCTTTTATGTCTTTTGGTTTTTGTTTATTTGTGTTTCTTTTTTTACTTATTTTCATTTTCTGTTTTACCTTAGTTTTTTGATTTAGTATAGTCTTATAAAATACTGTATTTAACTCCTAAATTAGTGTAATGGTCTAGCCCTCTGCCACAAAAAGGTTGGACCCCCAAATAAAATATTTTAACAATTTAATATTTACAAAAGGAACTAATTTAATTGTTATAGCCAATGTTTTAGTTATTTTTGAGCATTTACATATTTCATACAAATGTGGCTTCATCACCATAATTACCTATGCATTATATGTCACCTCTCAAACAATTTTAGTTTCATTGTTTAAAAACTTTTGTTGTTTGCCTAATTTTAAATTTGAATTCGAATCGGTTTCGAACTAACATGAGATTAGCAACAGTAATCGAGGTGACATGGCATCATTAGCGGAGGTTACGGTAGCTTGATTATCCGGGCATCACAGTGTCGTCTCGGCACCCGTCCATGAAGTACTAGATGGCTTAAACTTCGTGAACCCCCTCGTAGTTGTTCTGCAGCTCGGTCCATCGGGTGAGGTACTGGCGGCCGGTCTCCTCCAGCCCCTGAACACACATGGTGACCTGGTGGGGTCGGCTGAGCCGCTTCTATCTGTCGGTGAAATTGCGCATGAATGCATGGTTGAGGTTGATCCAGGAGTTCATGCTGCCAGCCGACAGGCTCTTCATCCACGTCTGGGCTGAGCCCTGGAGCATGAGGGGGCATAGTGCATGGCTAGGCGCCTAATGTTGCCAGCGATGCCGACGGTCATGGTGTAGTCGATGAGCCAGTCATCCGGTCTGGCGGTCCCGTTATACTTGGGGGTGTTGCGAGGGAGCGTGAATCCTTTGGGGAAGGGCTCATTGCGGATACGCGGGTTGAAGCAAGCCAGACCGACCGAGCTTTCTTCCTCCACCACAAGCGAGCGGGCCAGCTGCTCGATGCGCTGCAAGGCTTCATTGGCGTTGATGTCACGAGGGCCCAGCAGGCTGGTGGTGGGGCCATGGGGCGCCGGGTCAGCCAAAGCCGGTCGGGCTCACCGAGCGGACGGCGGGGGGAGATCTGGCTCGCGCTGAATAAAAATATTGCTCCAAGTAAAGTTACCATTGAATGAAGACGACAGAGGGGATACCTTCCGGGGCATCCCCAATATTAGGCTCTTGGTTGTCCTTGAATATTACCTTGGGGTGCCTTGGGCATCCCCAAGCTTAGTCTCTTGCCACTCCTTATTCCATAGTCCATTGAATCTTTACCCAAAACTTGAAAACTTCACAACACAAAACTCAACAGGAAATCCTATAAGCTCCGTTAGTGAAAGAAAACAAAACCACCACATTGGTACTGTAATTAACTCATTCTAAATTAATATTGGTGTAATATCTACTGTACTCCAACTTATCTATGGTTCATACCCTCCGATACTACTCATAGATTCATCAAAATAAGAAAACAACACATAGAAAACAGAATCTGTCAAAAAAGAACAGTCTGTAGTAATCTGTATCAAACATATACTTATAGAACTCCAAACATCCTACCAAATTAGGAAGTCCTAAGCAATTCGTGTACCAATCCAGTTCAAAAAGAATCAGATCAGAATCACGTTTCTGCACAAAACTAATTTACTGGGTGCAAAAGTTTCTGATTTTCAGCAGGATCAACACAACTATCACCGTAAGCCATCCTAAAGGTCTTACTTGGCACTTTATTGAAACAAAAGCTATAAAACATGATTACTACAGTAGCATAATCATGTGAACACACAAAAACAGTAAGGATTAGTATTGGATTGTCTCCCAACAAGCGCTTTTCTTTAATGCCTTTCTAGCTAGGCATGATGATGACAATGATGCTCACATAAAAGATAAGAATTGAAACATAACGGGAGCATCGTGAAGCATATGACTAGCACTTCTAATTCTAACCCACTTCCTATGCATAGGGATTTTGTGAGCAAACAACTTATGGGAACGATAATCAACTAGCATAGGAAGGTAAAACAAGCATAGCTTCAAAACTTGAAGCACATAGAGAGGAAACTTGATATTATTGCAATTCCTACAAGCATATGTTCCTCCCTCATAATAATTTTCAGTAGCATCATGAATGAATTCAACAATGTAACCAGCACCTAAAGCATTCTTTTCATGATCTACTAGCATAGAAAATTTACTACTCTCCTCATAAGCAAAATTCTTCTCATGAATAGTAGTGGGAGAAAACTCAACAAAATAACTATCATATGATTTAAAATTAGGATCAAGATGACAAGTTTCATGGTTATCGTTATTCTTTAAAGCATATGTATCATCACAATAATCATCATAGATAGGAGGCATGCTTTCATCATAGTAAATTTGCTCATCAAAGCTTGGGGGACAAAAATATCATCTTCATCAAACATAGCTTCCCCAAGCTTGTGGCTTTGCATATCATTAGCATCATGGATATTCAAGGAATTCATACTAGCAACATTGCAATCATGCTCATCATTCACATATTTTATGCCAAGCATTCTATGTAATTCTTCTTCTAGTACTTGAGCACAATTTTCCTTCCCATCATTTTCACGAAAGACATTAAAAAGATGAAGCATATGAGGCATCCTTAATTCCATTTTTTTGTAGTTTTCTTTTATAAACTAAACTAGTGATAAAACAAGAAACAAAAAGATTCGATTGCAAGATCTAAAGATATACCTTCAAGTGCTAACCTCCCCGGCAACGGCGCCAGAAAAGATCTTGATGTCTACTACACAACCTTCTTCTTGTAGAAGTTGTTGGGCCTGCAAGTGCACAGGTTTGTAGGACAGTAGCAAATTTCCCTCAAGTGGATGACCTAAGGTTTATCAATCCGTAGGAGGCGTAGGATGAAGATGGTCTCTCTTAAGCAACCCTGCAACCAAATAACAAAGAGTCTCTTGTGTCCCCAACACACCCAATACAATGGTAAATTGTATAGGTGCACTAGTTCGGCGAAGAGATGGTGATACAAGTGCAATATGGATGGTAGATAAAGGTATTTGTAATCTGAAAATATAAAAACAGCAAGGTAACAAGTGGTAAAAGTGAGCGTAAACGGTATTGCAATGATAGGAAACAAGGCCTAGGGTTCATACTTTCACTAGTGCAAGTTCTCTCAACAATAATAACATAGATAGATCATATAACAAGCCCTCAACATGCAACAAAGAGTCACTCCGAAGCCACTAATAGCGGAGAACAAATGTAGAAATTATGGTAGGGTACGAAACCACCTCAAAGTTATTCTTCCGGATCAATCTATAAAAGAGTTCGTACTAGAATAACACCTTAAGACACAAATCAACCAAAACCCTAATGTCACCTAGATACTCCATTGTCACCTCAAGTATCCGTGGGCATGATTATACGATATGCATCACACAATCTCAGATTCATCCAACCAACACAAAGTACTTCAAAGAGTGCCCCAAAGTTTCTATCGGAGAGTCAAGAACGTGTGCCAACCCCTATGTATAGGTTCCCAATGTCACGAAACCCGCAAGTTGATCACCAAAACATACATCAAGTGGCACATGAAATCCCATTGTCACCACAGATAATCACGGCAAGACATACATCAAGTGTTCTCATATAAGACTCAATCTGATAAGATAACTTCAAAGGGGAAACTCAATTCATCACAAGAGAGTAGAGGCGGAGAAACATCATAAGATCAAACTACAATAGCAAAGCTCGGGATACATCAAGATCGTTCCATAGAGGGAACACGAGAGAGAACACGAGAGAGAGAGAGATCAAACACATAGCTACTGGTACATACCCTCAGCCCCGAGGGTGAACTACTCCCTCCTCGTCATGGATAGCGCCGGGATGATGAAGATGGCCACTGGTGATGGGATCCCCCTCCGGCAGGGCACCAGAAAGGGCTCCCAAGAGGTTTTTGGTGGCTACAGAGGCTTGCGGCGGCGGAACTCCCGATCTATCTTCTGTTCTGGAAGTTTTAGGATACGTGGGTATATATGGATGCAGGGAGTACGTCGGTGGAGCTACGGGGGCCCCACGAGGCAGGGGGTGCGCCCTAGGGGGGTGGGCGCGCCCCCACCCTCGTGAGCACCTCCCGTATCTTCTGACGTGGGGTCCAAATCCATCAGGTGGGTTTCCTTCCAAAAATAACTTCTCCAGTTGATTTCGTTCCGTTTTGACTCCGTTTGATATTCCTTTTCCTCGAAACACTGAAATAGGCATAAAACAGCAAATCTGGGTTGGGCTTCCGGTTAATAGGTTAGTCCCAAAAATAATATAAAAGTGGATAATAAAGCCCAATATTGCCCAAAACAGTAGATAATATAGCATGGAGCAATCAAAAATTATAGATACGTTGGAGACGTATCAAGCATCCCCAAGCTTAATTCCTGCTCGTCCTCGAGTAGGTAAATGATAAAAAAGATAATTTTTGATGTGGAATGCTAGTTGGCATAATTTCAATCTAATTCTTCTTACTTGTGATATGAATATTCAGATCCGAAAGATTCAAGACAAAAGTTCATATTGATAAAAGAAATAGTAACACTTCAAGCATACGAATCAAAGTAATCATGTCTTCTCAAAATAACATGGCAAAAGAAAGTTCATCCCTACAAAATCATATAGTTAGGCTATGCTTCATTTTCGTCACACAGAGATGTTCCCGGTGACAAGCCAAGCAATTGTTTCGTACTTAAATAATCTCAAACTTTTTCAACCTTCATGCAATACATGAGCGTGAGCCATGGATATAGCACTATGGGTGGAATAGAATATGATGATGGGGATTGTGTGGAGAAGACAAAAAAGGAGAAAGTCTCACATTGATGAGGATAATCAACGGGCTATGGAGATTCCCATCAATTGATGTCAACATGAGGAGTAGGGATTGCCATGCAACGGATGCACTAGAGCTATAAATGTATGAAAGCTCATCAAAAGAAACTAAGTGGGTGTGCATCCAACTTGCTTGCTCACGAAGACCTAGGGCACTTGAGGTGGCCCATCGTTGGAATATACAAGCCAAGTTCTATAATGAAAAATTCCCACTAGTATATGAAAGTGACAATATATGAAACTCTCTATATGAAAAACATGGTGCTACTTTGAAGCACAATATATGAGACTCGCTATATGAAGAACATGGTGCTACTTTGAAGCACAAGTGTGGAAAAAAAGGATAGTAGCATTGCCCCTTTTTATTTTACTTTTATTTTTTGTTTTTTTTGGCCTTCTTTTTTTTTCTTTGGCCTTCCTCTTTTTTTTGGGACAATGCTCTATTAAATGATGATCATCACACTTCTATTGATTACAACATAAGGATTACAACTCGAAACTAGAACAAGATATGACTCTATATGAATACCTCCGACGGTGTACCGGGATGGAGCAATGAATCAAGAGTGACATGTATGAAAAATAATGGATGGTGGCTTTGCAACAAATACGATGTCAACTACATGATCATGCAATGGCAATATGACAAAAGTAATGTATGTCATGATGATGATGAACGGAACGGTGGAAAGTTGCATGGCAATATATCTCGGAATGGCTATGGACATGCCATAATAGGTAGGTATGGTGGCTGTTTTGAGGAAGATATAGGGAGGTTTATGTGTGATAGAGCGTATCGTATCACGGGTTTTGGATGCACCGGCAAAGTTTGCACCAACTCTCAAGGTGAGAAAGGGCAATGCACGGTACCGAAGAGGCTAGCAATGGCGGAAAGGTAAAAGTGCATATAATCCATGGACTCAACATTAGTCAAAAGAACTCATATACTTATTGTAAAAATTTAGAAGTCATCAAAAACCAAGTACTACGCGCATGCTCCTAGGGGGATAGATTGGTAGGAAAAGACCATCGCTCGTCCCCGACCGCCACTCATAAGGATGCACAAGCCAGGTACACTTCATGTTTCAAATTTGTTACACAACTTTAACCATACGTGCATGCTACGGGACTTGCTAACTTCAACACAAGCATTCTTTGAATTCATAATCACCCAACTAGCATGAATTTAATATCACTACCTCCATATCTCAAAACGATTATCAAGTATCAAACTTTTCTTAGTATTCAACACACTCATAAGAAAGTTTCACATATCTTGAATACCAAGTATATTAATATTAAGCAAATTACCATGCTATTAACGACTCTCAAAATAATCTAAGTGAAGTATGAGAGTTCATCTATTTCTTCAAAATAAAACTACCACCATGCTCTAAAAGGTATAAGTGATGCACTAGAGCAAATGACAAACTACTCCGAAAGATATAAGTGAAGGTCAATGAGTAGCTAAATAATTATGCAACTATGCGAAGACTCTCTCTCATTTAATAATTTCAGATCTTGATACTTTATTCAAACAGCAAGCAAAGCTAAAGAAAACTACATTGCAAGGATAGCACAACTCATGTGAAGAAGCAAAAACTTAGGCTCAACCGATACTAACCGATAGTTGTTGAAGAAGAAAGGTGGGATGCCTACCGGGGCATCCCCAAGCTTAGATGCTTGAGACTTCTTGAAATATTATCTTGGGGTGCCTTGGGCATCCCCAAGCTTGAGCTTTTGTGTCTCCTTAATTCCTCTCATATCATGGTTTCTCTTTTTATCAAAAGCTTCATTCACAACAAACTCAACAAGAACTCGTGAGATAGGTTAGTATAAACCAATGCAAAACCTTATCATTTTCTACTGTAACAAATCACTTAAATAATTATTCAACATTTCACACCAAATGCCTCTGCATATTTAATACTCCTATCCTCAAATAGAATCATTAATCAAGCAAACATATGCAAACAATGCAACCATAACAGCAATCTGCCAAAACAGTACAGTCTATAAATAATGCAAGAGTATCAATACTTCCCTGACTCCAAAAATTATGAACTAAACTTCCCACTGTAATAAATTTATCAGAGCTCAATATGCAAAAAGATTCAATAGTATACCACTCTCTGACTTTTCTAGGGAATTTTTGCAACAGCGGTAAACTCTCTGTTTTTCAAACAGCAACATGTATACTAGCAAAATAAGCATGGCAAAGGCTATCCTTGACTTC
Organism: Triticum aestivum; assembly: GCF_018294505.1. Lineage (NCBI taxonomy): Eukaryota > Viridiplantae > Streptophyta > Magnoliopsida > Poales > Poaceae > Triticum > Triticum aestivum. The sequence goes on along the minus strand of NC_057807.1, from coordinate 347,023,696 downwards.
TTTATTGAAACTAAAGATGCAAAAAATTATTCTAAATAACAGCAAGCTAATACTAACAAAAGAAAATGACGCTCCAAGCAAAACACATATCACGTGGTGAATAAAAATATAGCTCCAAGTAAAGTTACCAATGAACGAAGACGAAAGAGGGGATACCTTCCGGGGCATCCCCAAGCTCAGGCCCTTGGTTGTCCTTGAATATTACCTTGGGGTGCCTTGGGAATCCCCAATCTTAGCCTCTTGCCACTCCTTATTCCATAGTCCATCGAATCTTTACCCAAAACTTGAAAACTTCACAACACAAAACTCAACAGGAAATTTTATAAGCTCCGTTAGTGAAAGAAAACAAAACCACCACATTGGTACTGTAATTAACTCATTCTAAATTAATATTGGTGTAATATATACTGTACTACAACTTATCTATGGTTCATATCCTCCGATACTACTCATAGATTCATCAAAATAAGCAAACAACACATAGAAAACAGAATCTGTCAAAAACAGAACAGTCTGTAGTAATCTGTATCAAACGTATACTTCTGGAACTCCAACAATCCTACCAAATTAGGAAGTCCTAAGCAATTTGTGTACCAATCCAGATAAAAAAGAATCAGATCATAAGCACGTTTCTGTGAATTAACAAAACTAATTTACTGGGTGCAAAAGTTTCTGATTTTCAGCGGGATCAACACAACTATCACCTAAGCCATTCTAAAGGTCTTACTTGGCATTTTATTGAAACAAAAGCTATAAAACATGATTACTACAGTAGCAGAATCATGTGAACACACAAAAATAGTAAGGATAAGTGTTGGGTTGTCTCCCAACAAGCGATTTTCTTTAATGCCTTTCTAGCTAGGCATGATGATGACAATGATGCTCACAAAAAAGATAAGAATTGAAACATAACGGGAGCATTATGAAGCATATGACTAGCACTTTTAAGTCTAACCCACTTCCGATGCATAGGTATTTTGTGAGCAAACAACTTATGGGAACGATAATCAACTAGCATAGGAAGGTAAAACAAGCATAGCTTCAAAACTTGAAGCACATAGAGAGGAAACTTGATATTATTGCAATTCCTACAAGCATATGTTCCTCCCTCATAATAATTTTCAGTAGCACCATGAATGAATTCAACAATGTAACCAGCACCTAAAGCATTCTTTTCATGATCTACTAGCATAGAAAATTTACTACACTCCTCATAAGCAAAATTCTTCTCATGAATAGTAGTGGGAGCAAACTCAACAAAATAACTATCATATGATTTAAAATTAGGATCAAGATGACAAGTTTCATGGTTATCATTATTCTTTAAAGCATACGTGTCATCACAATAATCATCATAGATAGGAGGCATGCTTTCATCATAGTAAATTTGCTCATCAAAGCTTGGGGGACAAAAAATATCATCTTCATCAAACATAGCTTCCCCAAGCTTGTGGCTTTGCATATCATTAGCATCATGGATATTCAAGGAATTCATACTAACAACATTGCAATCATGCTCATCATTCACATATTTTATGCCAAGCATTCTATGTAATTCTTCTTCTAGTACTTGAGCACAATTTTCCTTCCCATCATTTTCACGAAAGACATTAAAAAGATGAAGCATATGAGGCATCCTTAATTCCATTTTTTTGTAGTTTTCTTTTATAAACTAAACTAGTGATAAAACAAGAAACAAAAAGATTCGATTGCAAGATCTAAAGATATACCTTCAAGCGCTAACCTCCCCAGCAACGGCGCCAGAAAAGACCTTGATGTCTACTACACAACCTTCTTCTTGTAGAAGTTGTTGGGCCTGCAAGTGCACAGGTTTGTAGGACAGTAGCAAATTTCCCTCAAGTGGATGACCTAAGGTTTATCAATCCGTAGGAGGCGTAGGATGAAGATGGTCTCTCTCAAGCAACCCTGCAACCAAATAACAAATAGTCTCTTGGGTCCCCAACACACCCAATACAATGGTAAATTGTATAGGTGCACTAGTTCCGCGAAGAGATGGTGATACAAGTGCAATATGGATGGTAGATAAAGGTATTTGTAATCTGAAAATATAAAAACAGCAAGGTAACAAGTGATAAAAGTGAGCGTAAACGGTATTGCAATGATAGGAAACAAGGCCTAGGGTTCATACTTTCACTAGTGCAAGTTCTCTCAACAATAATAACATAGATAGATCATATAACAAGCCCTCAACATGCAACAAAGAGTCACTCCGAAGCCACTAATAGCGGAGAACAAACGTAGAGATTATGGTAGGGTACGAAACCACCTCAAAGTTATTCTTTCGGATCAATCTATAAAAGAGTTCGTACTAGAATAACACCTTAAGACACAAATCAACCAAAACCCTAATGTCACCTAGATACTCCATTGTCACCTCAAGTATCCGTGGGCATGATTATACGATATGCATCACACAATCTCAGATTCATCCAACCAACACAAAGTACTTCAAAGAGTGCCCCAAAGTTTCTATCGGAGAGTCAAGAACGTGTGCCAACCCCTATGCATAGGTTCCCAATGTCACGAAACCCGCAAGTTGATCACCAAAACATACATCAAGTGGCACATGAAATCCCATTGTCACCACAGATAATCACGGAAAGACATACATCAAGTGTTCTCATATAAGACTCAATACGATAAGATAACTTCAAAGGGGAAACTCAATTCATCACAATTGAGTAGAGGCGGAGAAACATCATAAGATCCAACTACAATAGCAAAGCTCGGGATACATCGAGATCGTTCCATAGAGGGAACACGAGAGAGAACACGAGAGAGAGAGAGAGAGAGATCAAACACATAGCTACTAGTACATACCCTCAGCCCCGAGGGTGAACTACTCCCTCCTCGTCATGGATAGCGCCGGGATGATGAAGATGGCCACTTGTGATGGGATCCCCCTCCGGCATGGCGCCGGAAAGGGCTCCTGAGAGGTTTTTGGTGGCTACAGAGGCTTGCGGCGGCGGAACTCCCGATCTATCTTTTGTTCTGGAAGTTTTAGGATATGTGGGTATATATGGGTGCAGGGAGTACGTCGGTGGAGCTACGGGGGCCCCACGAGGCAGGGGGCGCGCCCTAGGGGGTGGGCACGCCCCCCACCCTCGTGAGCACCTCCCGTTTCTTCTGACATGGGGTCCAAGTCCATCAGGTGGGCTTCCTTCCAAAAATAACTTCTCCAGTTGATTTCGTTCCGTTTTGACTCCGTTTGATATTCCTTTTCCTCGAAACACTAAAATAGGAATAAAACAGCAAATCTGGGCTGGGCCTCCAGTTAATAGGTTAGTCCCAAAAATAATATAAAAGTGGATAATAAAGCCCAATATTGCCCAAAATAGTAGATAATATAGCATGGAGCAATCAAAAATTATAGATACGTTGGAGACGTATCAGTGGTGAGCACCTCCACATGAGTGCAGAGGTCCGCGACGTCATTGGAGGCGATGCAGCCGATGGTGATGGGGGAGTTGGTGAAGCTGAGCACCCTGCTAGGGTACTCGTCGGGAACGAGCGCGATGAACACGCGCAACGCGTCGAATGGCACGACGGTGGAAGCAGCAAAGCCGGCTAGGACAGTGCTGAGTGCAGGAACACGGGCATGCGCAATGCGCTCGCCGGAGTCAGCGAAGGGCCTCATCTGGAACGTGACTCCGACTAACTCAGCAAGCAGCCCCAAAGTGGGTGCCATCTTTTGTGGTGATCTCACAACAGATGCCATAAGATGGCTAAAAGTGGGGGGCTATATGAGGATGCCGGTGGGTTCCGAAAGCGGGGTTAGCACGCGCAAGTGCGGGACATGAGGCGTACGCAGGTTCGCCCCCCCCCCCCTCGTGGGAGGTAACACCCCAATTCCTACCGAAATGGTATGATATGCACTATGGTTACAATGCTGCTCTTGGAGTTGTCTGGGCGGAGGAGGAAGAAAGGGCTAGGTCTCTGTTCTTGCCTCTCTTGTGAGTGTGTGTGAGCGGGTGTGTGTTCTACTGATCATCGCTCATAGACATGGCGGGCTCCTGGGGGGTCTTATAGGCCATCCCCCCCAGGGTTACATTGGTAAAGTTACATGGGCACGGGGCCCTGGTGTCATCGTCTAGGAGCCAGCGGTGGGGGTTGCCGGGCCGTCGGGTCCATCAGGGGCGGGTCCTGCTGGGTCTGTCGGGCGCGAGTCGTGCTAGGGCTATCGGGCACGGGCCCGGCCGGCTGCACGGCACTATGGCCCGTCCTGTCCCACGCCTCGGGGCGGTAGGATCTGCTCAACTACAGTGCGCGTTTCCAGGCGTCGTCCGCCTCGGTCAGCGGCGTGGTACGTACTGTAGCCACGCCCACGCCGACCGATTCAAAGAGGGGGAACACTGTAGCCACGCTTTCCCCGTCGTGGGGAGTCGTCTTGTCATATGTCTGGAAGGATTGGGTTATCGGCTTATAGCCATGCCTAGCCGGGTTGAGCAGGAACCGGCAGGTGGGCCAGCCAGATTGAGGGGCGTCAGCTGCCCTAATGTTTTGATAACGGATCCAGGTTCTATTGCCTACCCGGGGGTCATCCCCCAACACTCACTGTTGCTGAGCTCGAGGGATTAATTTCACCACATCAGGACCCTCGTCGCATCCAGGGTTGGGGGCTTCGGTTCACCTCGGCGGTCTCACTGTTGCTAGTCTCAGGGGCTTAATGATACGTCTCCAACGTATCTATAATTTTTGATTGCTCCATGCTATTATATTACCCGTTTTGGATGTTTATGGGCTTTACTTTACACTTTTATATCATTTTTGGGACTAACCTACTAACCGGAGGCCCAGCCCAAATTGCTGTTTTTTTTGCCTATTTCAGTGTTTCGCAGAAAAGGAATATCAAACGGAGTCCAAATAGAATGAAGCCTTTGGGAGCGATCTTTTTGGAACAAACACAATCCAGGAGACTTGGAGTGGATGTCAAGAAGCAGCCGAGGCGGCCACGTGGGTGCAAGGCGTGCCCTAGGGGGGTGGGCACGCCCCCCACCCTCATGGGGCCCTCGTGGCTCCCCTGACTGGTCTCTTTTGCCTATATATACCTCCATACCCTGAAAACATCCAGGAGCACCATGAAAACCTATTTCCACCGCCGCAACCTTCTGTACGCATGACATCCCATCTTGGAGCCTTTTCCGGCGCTCCGCTGGAGCGGGAATCGATCACGGAGGGTTTCTACATCATTGCCAAGGCCTCTCCGATGAGTTGTGAGTAGTTTACCACAGACCTTCAGGTCCATAGTTATTAGCTAGATGGCTTCTTCTCTCTCTTTGAATCTCAATACAAAGTTCTCCTCGATCTTCTTGGAGATCTATTCGATGTAACTTTTTTTGTGGTGTGTTTGTCGAGATCCAATGAATTGTGGGTTTATAATCAAGTTTATCTATGAGAAATATTTGAATCTCCTCTGAATTCCTTTATGTGTGATTTGTTATCTTTGCAAGTCTCTTCAAATTATCAGTTTGGTTTGGCCTACTAGACTGATCTTTCTTGCAATGAGAGAAGTGCTTAGCTTTGGGTTCAATCTTGTGGTGTCCTTTCCCAGTGACAGCAGGGGCAGCAAGGCACGTATTGTATTGTTGCCATCGAGGATAAAACGATGTGGTTTATATCATATTGCTTGAGTTTATCCCTCTACATCATGTCATCTTGCCTATTGTGTTACTCTGTTCTTATGAACTTAATACTCTAGATGCATGTTGGATAACGGTCTATGTGTGGAGTAATAGTAGTAGATGCGGAATCGTTTCGGTCTACTTGTCGCGGGCATGATGCCTATATACATGATCATGCCTAGATAATCTCATAACTATGCACTTTTCTATCAATTGCTCGATAGTAATTTGTACTTATGCTATCTTGAGAGAAGCCACTAGTGAAACCTATGGCCCCCGGGTCTATCTTTTATCATATAAGTTTTCGATCTACTTTATTTTGCAATCTTTACTTCTCAATCTATATCATAAAATACCAAAAATATTTATCTTATCTTATTATCTCTATCAGATCTCACTTTCGCAAGTGTCCGTGAAGGGATTGACAACCCCTTTATCGCGTTGGTTGCGAGGTTCTTGTTTGTTTGTGTAGGTACGAGGGACTTGTGAGGAGCCTCCTACTGGATTGATACCTTGGTTCTCAAAAGCTGAGGGAAATACTTACGCTACTTTGCTGCATCACCCTTTCCTCTTCAAGGGAAAACCAACGCAGTGCTCAAGAGGTAGCAAGAAGGATTTCTGGCGCCGTTGCCAGGGAGGTCTTCGCTCAAGTCAAGACATACCAAGTACCCATCACAAATTCATATCCCTCGCATTACATTATTTGCCATTTGCCTCTCGTTTTCCTATCCCCCACTTCACCCTTGTCGTTTTATTCGCCCACTCTTTTCCGTTCGCCTCTTTTTCGCTTGCCTCTTATGTGCTTATGTGTTGGATTTCCAGTCACGATGGCTCAAATTAATACTAAATTGTGTGACTTTTCCAATACCAACAATAATGATTTCCTTAGCACTCCAATTGCTCCTCTTAATGATGCTAAATCTTGTGAAATCAATGCTGCTTTGTTGAATCTTGTTATGAAAGATCAATTCTCCGGCCTTCCTAGTGAAGATGCCGCTACTCATCTAAACAACTTTATTGATTTGTGCGATATGCAAAAGAAGAAAGACACGGATAATGATATTGTTAAATTGAAGTTATTTCCGTTTTCACTTAGAGATCGTGCTAAAACTTGGTTTTCGTCTTTGCCTAAAAATAGTATTGGTTCATGGAATAAGTGCAAAGATGCTTTTATCTCTAAGTATTTTCCTCCCGCTAAGATCATCTCCCTTAGAAACGATATTATGAGTTTTAAGCAACTTGATCATGAACATGTTGCACAAGCTTGGGAGAGAATGAAACTAATGATACGTAATTGCCCTACACATGGTTTGAATTTATGGATGATCATACAAAAATTTTATGCCGGATTGAATTTTGCTTCTACAAATCTTTTAGATTAGGCCGTGGGAGGCACTTTTATGGAAATCACTTTAGGAGAAGCTACTAAACTCCTAGATAATATTATGGTTAATTATTCTCAATGGCACACCGAAAGATCTACTAGTAAAAAGGTTCATGCGAAAGAAGAGATTAATGTTTTGAGTGGAAAGATGGATGAACTTATGAAATTCTTTGCTAATAAGAGTGCTCCTATTGATCCCAATGATATTCCTTTGTCTACTTTGATTGAGAATAATAATGAATCTATGGATGTGAATTTTGTTGGTAGGAATAATTTTGGTAACAATGCATATAGTGGAAACTTTAATCCTAGGCCATTCCCTAGTAATTCCTCTAATAATTATGGTAATTACTACAACAACTCCTATGGAAATTTTAATAAGATGCCCTCTGATTTTGAGAATAGTGATAAAGAATTTATGATCTCTCAAAAGAATTTCAATGATTTGCTTGAAGAAAAATTGCTTAAAGTTGATGAATTGGCTAGGAACATTGATAGAATTTCTCTTGATGTTGATTCTTTGAAACTTAGATCTATTCCACCTAAGCATGATATCAATGAGTCTCTCAAATCCATGAGAATTTCCATTGATGAGTGCAAAGAAAGAACCGCTAGGATGCGTGCTAAGAAAGATTCCTTTGTAAAAGCGTGTTCTTCTAGTTTCCATGAAAATAAAGATGAAGATCTAAAAGTGATTGATGTGTCCCCTATTAAATCTTTGTTTTGCAATATGAATCTTGATAATGATGGGACTGGAGATGAGTCAACTTTAGTTAAAAGGCATCCCAATGATTCAGAGTTCTTAGATCTTGATGCTAAATTTGGTAAAAGTGGGATTGGAGAGGTCAAAACTTTACATAGCATTGAACCCGCTATTTTGGATGTCAAGGAATTTAATTATGATAATTGTTCTTTAGTAGATTGTATTTCCTTGTTGCAATCCGTGTTGAATTCTCCTCATGCTTATAATCAAAATAAAGCTTTTACCAAACATATTGTTGATGCCTCGATGCAATCTTATGAGGAAAAACTTGAGTTGGAAGTTTCTATCCATAGAAAACTTTATGATGAGTGGGAACCCACTATTAAAATTAAAATTAAAGATCATGAATGCTATGCTTTGTGTGATTTGGGTGCTAGTGTTTCCACGATTCCAAAAACTTTATGTGATGTGCTAGGTTTTCGTGATTTTGATGATTATTCTTTAAACTTGCACCTTGCGGATTCCACTATTAAGAAACCTATGGGAAGGATTAATGATGTTCTTATTTTTTCAAATTGGAATTATGTTCCCATAGATTTCATTGTTCTTGATATAGATTACAATTTTTCATGTCCTATTATTCTTGGTAGACCTTCCCTTAGAACGATTGGTGCAATTATTGATATGAAGGAAGGAAATATTAGATTCCAATTTCCATTAAGGAAAGTCATGGAACACTTTCCTAGAAATAAAATCAAATTACCTTATGAATCTATTATGCGAGCCACTTATGAATTGAATGCCAAAGATGGCAATACTTAGATCTATTCCCGCTTTTATGCCTAGCTAGGGGCGTTAAACGATAGCGTTTGTTGGGAGGCAACCCAATTTTATTTTTTCCTTGCTTTTTGCTTCTGTTTATTAATAAATAAATCATCTAGCTTCTGGTTAGATGTGGTTTTATGTTGTAATTAGTGTTTGTGCCAAGTAAAACCTATAGGATCATCTATGGTGATAGTTAATTTGATTCTGCTGAAAAACAGAAACTTTTGCACGCACGAGAATAATTTTAATAAATCACAGAAACATGCTTTTTAGTTTATTATTTTAGCAGTAGATCAATAGACAAATTTCCTAGGACTTCCTATTTTCGTAGGATTTTTAGAGTTCCAGAAGTATTCGAAATTTACATATTGCTACAGGCTGTTCTATTTTTGATAGATTCTGTTTTCCGTGTGTTGTTTGCTTATTTCGATGAATCTATGGCTAGTATCGGGGGGTATGAACCATAGAGAAGTTTGAATACAGTAGGTTTAACACCAATAAAAATAAATAATTAGTTCATTACAGTACCTTAAGTGGTGGTTTTTCTTTCTTGCACTAACGGAGCTTATGAGATTTCCTGTTGAGTTTTGTGTTGTGAAGTTTTCAAGTTTTGGGTAAAGATTTGATGGACTATGGAATAAGGAGTGGCAAGAGCCTAAGCTTGGGTATGCCCACGACACCCTGTCACGGTCGGTTTTCCAATAAAAATATTTATTGATAAACCAGTCTTTTAAGTCCAGTATGAGAGAAATCCTCCTCACTGGTAGACAATTTCTTGATACAATAAGCCAGTAGCATAAAATATATTACAGGGTTGAACTGCGGTCGCTCAACCAAATTATTACAAGCATGCCAATAATCATACATAATGGCGGACAGGACACAGTGGTGTGGAGACATACTACTAACTCATGGATAAGTTGGTGGTGGAAAAGCACAGCGGGAAGGGAAATACAAGACTCTAAGAATATCATTTCATCGAACGTCGAGGTGAGGCTCGATAAATTTATTTGGTAGCGGAAGCGGATATAAAACAGTGGCCAAATCCAGGGTCGCACGAGACTGACTGGGACTCCTCTAAGTGTCGGACTCGCTATCGAACTCTTCATCCATGAGATCGCCTTCGTCAGCATCTGGCCAAATCAACAAGCCAGTGAGTACTTTGAAAGTACTCGCAAGACAGTTCAGACGTAATATATAACAAATGCGTGCATGGATGCAACATGATTAATTCCTTAATGCACAATAAATAAAATTGGCATAACGGGTAAGTAAAAAGGGAAACGGCGGTAGTCCGCCTGAAATTCCACAGAGCATAAATAAGGACCGATCGGGTGTCTGAAGCGACGCCTCGAAAGGTGAACAAATAAAAATAAGGAAATGATGCCACAGTCGGGCATCTTAGCGACACCACATAAAGGGCTTTAAAAGAAATGCCACGGTCGGACGTCTGAGCGACATCGCAGAAAGGGCTTTAAAAGAAATGCCATAGTCGGACGTCTGAGCGACATCGCAGAAAGGGCTTTAAAAGAAATGCCACAGTCGGACGTCTGAGCGACATCGCAGAAAGGGCTTTAAAAGAAATGCCACAGTCGGACGTCTGAGCGACATCGCAGAAAGGGCTTTAAAAGAAATGCCACAGTCGGACGTCTGAGCGACATCGCAGAAAGGGCTTTAAATGAAATGCCACAGTCGGACGTCTGAGCGACATCGCAGAAAGGGCTTTAAATTCACCAGTAAACAATACTCATAATAAACATTCAATCCATGAGAATAAACGGGTTAGTCCATCCACAGGGATAATCATTCAATCGGACTTAGCACTCATGCGATTCACCGGAGTCTCTGTCATCAAAGCTGACAATTGATTAGGATAAGATGGAACGAAACTTGACATGGAAGAGATGATTCGGAGGAATATATGACTCTGCAGAGTTTGTACAAAAATTTTCCCACAGCCAACGGATTTCCGTAGTCACGGAGGACTAGTTCCGTTTATGGTATTTCGGAAGAAAACAGAGCTAACCGGTACACACCCATCCTACCTCTCGATGCTAGGAATCACCCTAGTCATCGTCCAAGAAAAACTTTTGAGACGGGGAGATCACAATCTCGAATAGCATGGGATCAAATTTATATACGCGCGCTCTAAGGGGTGCCCCCCTCTCGGTCCCAACCGGAAACACCCATGCCCCCTGACCGGATGACTGGCTTTAATCCAGGGCCATGGAACCATCATCATGGCCTCTCCTCTTTGGTGTGTACCATGAAAGCGTTTTGCAACTTACTAAACCATATTCCTTGCGGAAAACATGTGGTAGTACAAGGAAGGAAATGATAGGTACTGGACCGATATGGTTTGACACTGAAGTCACATAGTCTGGCGTAAGACTGGCATGCTACAACACTGCCATCGTACCCATCCTCATGCCAACACATGGCCATTCATATTCACATTCATCCACGTATGGATCATTGAACTCACTCACCTTATTATCACATAAAATAACGTTCATCGGTATGCTCACCAACATGCCATGAAACTAACTAAATGCAAAACATGCCAAGACACTCATCATATCAAAAGTTCAAACATGCTTGCCTGGTTCAGAGTAGTCGGAGCCTAGCTCGGTGAAGTTCGCGGCTCCGTCACCTCCTTCGGTATCTACGGTTTAAAGAAAATATATGCGCTAACGTAAATACCAAGGAGTGCACAGAAGGTAAACCAAATATTTTTCAAATAAATCTGATAAAAAACTAGACAAAATTTTAAAGAGAACAGAAAAAGAATCAATCAAAAATACTTTTCTGATTAAAAGTTATAAGGGTTTTTGTCCAGGGACTTATCTGTAATGAAACAGAAGATTTCCAGGGGCTAGTTTATAAAAACAGAAAACGCTTCGGTAGCGACTACGCCAGCCCGAAGAGAAAACGCATTCTGCCCGAAGGCGCTTCCAGAAAACGATTCGAAAGAGAGAGCAGAGAGGCTGACGGTGGGGTCCCACCCGTCAGGTTCAAATGTTCAAACGGGGCGGCAGAGTTCGCCGGCGCCCGAGAGCCGCGGTGGTCGCCGGCGGCGATCCACGGCGAGGCAGAGAGATCGGGGAGTACCTCCGTGCTCAGGGCACCCTTCCGCGTCAGTTGATGGTGGTGGAGTCGGTCGGCGAGCACCACGTCGACGGCGAGCTTTGCTCCGGCGGACGGCGGCTCGGGTGGTCGAGGGGCTCGTCGGAGAGGGCTGCAAAGGTTAAATTGAAGAGGGGGTCATGCTCCTGGCAGCTAGAGAGGGTAACGAACGGGGTTTGAGTGCCGGAGATGGCCTCACCAGAACGAATCGGGCTGGAGGCCGAGGCGGGGCGAGGCGGGCGGAGCTGGGGGAGGAGACCTCCTCGAGGTCCCCCTAGTGGCCTGGCGGGGTGTTGGTGAGTAGTGGGGGTGCTGCGTGCACGAGAGTGAGCTCGGGACCCCTTTATATAGGCGGTCCGAGGCGGTTGCCGTGAACGAGGATCACCGGCGAGCGATTACGGTGGCGCAGTGCTCGGTCGGGGTGGTTAGGGGGTCGAGCGTCATCACGGAGGTTCAATGGGTCCGTTTTGGTGTTAAACTGGCCGGGGTTTGGGTGTTAAGGGCGAGCTCGACGGAACGGTGATGGCGCGGGCCCGTCGGCGGCGGAGAGCGTGTTTCGTGCTTGCCGGCCACGGTGGCTGTGCTACGGTCATGCGCTGGCGTGCATGAGGCCACGCGGAGAGCCAGGGAGCGATGGGCGGCGCGGAACGGCGTTCTGCCGTGGTGTGCCTCCTGTCGGCCGCCACGGGAGGTCCCGACGCCGCAGAAGACGCCGGCGAGGGCGAGCCAGCGCGCTACCGACGCCAGGAAGGCTCCACGCACGTGTGTGCAGCTTCGGACAAGAGGAATAGGCGGCGAGGAACGTGCCAAGGGCACTGTGGCCGCGTGACTGAAACTGACGGACGGAAGATGACACTGAAACTGAATTTTCTGAACTTTGAACAGTAACAGTGCCCACCAGGTGTTCGACCGAATGAAATTGGCCTCTGGTGATTTTTCCTTGAGCTGATTTTTGGTGGAGTGGCTTCTCCTTGCTCAAGTAGGCTGCATGATTTTTGTTGGAATTTTTGGAGCAGTGTGGATATGAATTTCACCAAATTTGGCAAATCTGGTCCAAACTTGCAGAGACTGTATTTTGAAAAATTTGAGAAGAGGAGGAGTGGATCAAGATGGTTCTGGGTTGTGGGTTCAAAGGACAATCCAGGAGAATTGGTTTGAGTTCAAAACTCAAATGAAAAAGTGTACTTGCTTTGAAAATCCCTCAGGCTCCAAATAATTTTCAGAATTGAATTGAGGGGAAAAATAATTAGAATAAAAATCCAAAACCAGTTTGGATTAGTTGGGACAGAGAATTTAGGTTGATCACAAGGGGGAGGGGAGGTTTTGGAGGGGTTTTATCTCATGGGCAAAAATACAAAGCCAAGGGTGGCTTCAAAGACAAGAAAAACCCAAATTTTCATAGAGCTTCACTTAAAAAAATCTCTCCTCAAAACCACAAAGTTTTTGATAAAAACCAAATAAAATTTTTGGAGTGTCACACACCCCAAGATAATTCAAGGAAAACCAAAAGCCTAAGCTTGGGGATGCCCCGGAAGGCATCCCCTCTTTCGTCTTCGTCTATCAGTAACGTTACTTGGAGCTATATTTTTATTCACCGCATGATATGTGTTTTGCTTGTATGATATGAGTCTTTGCTTTTTAGTTTACCACAATCGTCCTTTCTGTACACAAATTTTGGGAGAGACATAACATGATTCGGAATTTATTAGAATACTCTATGTGCTTCACTTATATCTTTTGAGCTAGATAATTTTGCTCTAGTGCTTCACTTATATCTTTTTAGAGCACGGCGGTCATTTTATTTTGCTGAAATTGTTGATCTCTCGTGCTTCACTTATATTATTTTGAGAGTCTTTTAGAACAGCATGGTAATTGCTATGGTTATAAAATTGGTCCTAGAATGATGGGCATCCAAGTTGGGTATAATAAAAACTATCATGGAAAGTGAATTGGATGCTATGATCAATTTGATGCTTGATAATTGTTTTGAGATATAGAGGTAGTGATATTAGAGTCATGCTAGTTGGGTAATTATGAAATTGAGAAAATTCTTGTGTTGAAGTTGGCAAGTCTCGTAGCATGCACGTATGGTAAAAGTTGTGTAACAAATTTGTAGCATGGGGTGCTCTTTTGATTGCCTTCCTTATGAGTGGAGGTCGGGATCGCGCGATGGTTAACTCCTACCAACCCTTCCCCTAGGATCATGCGTAGTAGTACTTTTCTTCGAGGGCTAATAAACTTTTGCAATAAGTATCTGAGTTCTTTATGACTAATGTGAGTCCATGGATTATACGCACTCATAACCTTCCATCATTGCTAGCCTCCTCGGTACCGTGCATTGCCCTTTCTCACCTTGAGAGTTGGTGCAAACTTCGCCGGTGCATCCAAACCCCGTGATACGATACGCTCTATCACACATAAACCTCCTTATATCTTCCTCAAAATAGCCACCATAACTACCTATTATGGCATTTCCATAGCCATTCCGAGATATATTGCCATGCAACTTTCCACTGTTCCGTTTATTATGACACGTTCCATCATTGTCATATTGCTTTTGCATGATCATGTAGTTGACATCGTATTTGTGGCAAAGCCACCTTCATAATTTTTCATACATGTCACTCTTGATTCATTGCATATCCCATCACACCGCCGGAGGCATTCATATAGAGTCATATTTTGTTCTAGTATCAAGTTGTAATTCATGAGTTGTAAATAAATAGAAGTGTGATGATCATCATTATTAGAACATTGTCCCCTATAAAAAAATGAGAAAGGCCAAAAAAAACAGGCCAAATAAAAAAGGGAGAAAGGCCAAATAAAAAAGGAAGGCCCAAAAAAGAAAATAAAAAAGGGGGACAATGTTACTATCTTTTTCCGCACTTGTCCTTCAAAGTAGCACCATGTTCTTCATATATAGAGTCCCCTATGTTGTCACTTTCATATACTAGTGGGAATTTTTCATTATAGAACTTGACTTGTATATTCCAATGATGGGCTTCCTCAAAATGCCCTACGTCTTCGTGAGCAAGCAAGTTGGATGCACACCCACTTAGTTTCTTTTGTTGAGCTTTCATACATCTATAGCTCTAGTGCATCCGTTGCATGGCAATCCCTACTCCTCATGTTGACATCAGTTGATGGGCATCTCCATAGCCCGTTGATTAGCCTCGTCAACGTGAGACTTTATCCTTTTTTGTATTCTCCACACAACCTCCATCATCATATTCTATTCCACCCATAGTGCTATATCCATGGCTTACGCTCATGTATTGCGTGAGAGTGAAAAAAGCTGAAGCGCGTTAAAAAGTATGAACCAATTGCTTGGCTGAAACCGGGGTTGTGCATGATGGGAGTATTTTGTGTGTCAAAAATGAAACATAGCCTAACTATATGATTTTGTAGGGATAAACTTTCTTTAGCCATGTTATTTTGAGAAGACATGATTGCTTTATTAGTATGCTTGAAGTATTATTACTTTTATGTCAATATGAACTTTTATTTTGAATCATTTGGATCTGAACGTTCATGCCACAATAAAGAAAATTACAATGAGAAATATGTTAGGTAGCATTCCACATCAAAAATTCTGTTTTTATCATTTACCTACTCGAGGACGAGCAGGAATTAAGCTTGGGGATGCTTGATACGTCTCCAACGTATCTATAATTTTTGATTGCTCCATGCTATTATATTACCCGTTTTGGATGTTTATAGTCTTTACTTTACACTTTTATATAATTTTTGGGACTAACTTACTAACCGGAGGCCCAGCTCAAATTGATGTTTTTTTGCCTATTTCAGTGTTTGGCAGAAAAGGAATATCAAACGGAGTCCAAACGGAATGAAACCTTCGGGAGCAATCTTTGGAACAAACGCAATCCAGGAGACTTGGAGTGGACGTCAAGAAGCAGCCAAGGCGGCCACGAGGGTGCACCCCCACCCTCGTGGCTCCTCGTGGCTCCTCTGACCGACCTCCTTCGCCTATATATACCTCCATACCCTGAAAACATCCAGGAGCACCACGAAAACCTATTTCCACTGCCGCAAACTTATGTACCCGTGAGGTCCCATCTTGGAGCCTTTTTCGGTGCTCCGCCGGAGGGGGAATCGATCACCGAGGGCTTCTACATCATCGCCAAGGCCTCTCCGATGAGTTGTGAGTAGTTTAACACAGGCCTTCGGGGCCATAGTTATTAGCTAGATTGCTTCTTCTCTCTCTTTGAATCTCAATACAAAGTTCTCCTCGATCTTCTTGGAGATCTATTCGATGTAACTCATTTTGCAGTGTGTTTGTCGAAATCCAATGAATTGTGGGTTTATGATCAAGTTTATCTATGAGAAATATTTGAATCTCCTCTGAATTCTTTTATGCGTGATTTGTTATCTTTGCAAGTCTCTTTGAATTATCAGTTTGGCTTGGCCTACTACATTGATCTTTCTTGCAATGAGAGAAGGGCTTAGCTTTGGGTTCAATCTTTCGGTGTCCTTTCCCAGTGACAGCAGGGGCAGCAAGGCACATATTGTATTGTTGCCATCGAGGATAAAACGATGGGGTTTATATCATATTGCTTGAGTTTATCCCTCTACATCATGTCATCTTGCCTAATGCGTTACTCTATTCTTATGAACTTAATACTCTAGATGCATGCTGGATAGCAGTCGATGTGTGGAGTAATAGTAGTAGATGTAGAATCGTT
Source organism: Triticum aestivum (assembly GCF_018294505.1). Classification (NCBI taxonomy): domain Eukaryota; kingdom Viridiplantae; phylum Streptophyta; class Magnoliopsida; order Poales; family Poaceae; genus Triticum; species Triticum aestivum. The sequence continues at coordinate 347,007,313 of NC_057807.1, read as the reverse complement.
TCGGTCTACTTGTCGCGGACATGATGCCTATATACATGATCATACCTAGATAATCTCATAACTATGCACTTTTTTATCAATTGCTCGACAGTAATTTGTTCACCCACCGTAATACTTATGCTATCTTGAGAGAAGCCACTAGTGAAACCTATGGCCCCCGGGTCTATCTTTTATCATATAAGTTTCCGATCTACTTTATTTTGCAATCTTTACTTTTCAATCTATATCATAAAAATACCAAAAATATTTATCTTATTTTATTATCTCTATCAGATCTCACATTCGCAAGTGGCCGTGAAGGGATTGACAACCCCTTTATCGCGTTGGTTGCGAGGTTCTTGTTTGTTTGTGTAGGTACGAGGAACTTGTGAGGAGCCTCCTACTGGATTGATACATTGGTTCTCAAAAACTGAGGGAAATACTTATGCTACTTTGCTACATCACCCTTTCCTCTTCAAGGGAAAACCAACGCAGTGCTCAAGAGGTAGCACTGAACTTCGCCACACCACTACTATATTCACACAGCTACAATCATCACAGGCGCTCTCCACCCAATTCAACAAGTCGACCTGAGGTGCGGGGGCTACACACACGAGGGTGCTGTCGTAACCCCATTGTCTTCAAAAGACAAAGCAATCGCGGCATGTCGCAGATGCCGTTTGACTCGGTCCTCCAAAGCCTACCATCTTCGAATACAAAACAAGACCAAGAAGTCGGACCCCTCCCCTGCATGCATCCCGTGCGGCAGGCTTCGGTCTTCCCTTCGAGGCTCCAAGCCCCAACAGAGCTCACCAGCTCCATCCTTGTGATCGAGCTGCCGGAAATCTCCAACAACAAAGAAGATAGGGCGGTCAGACGAGGCGTTCGATTTGACATCAACCCTTGTGCAGTCAAGCTATTGACGGAACAATACGTAGAGGGTTCCCAGGTAGCCGCACGCCTAGCGGAACCCAAGTGTTTCCGAGGTCGGACTCACGAAGACATGCAATGACTATTGTCAAGATAACAGGAGCCTTTCTAGGTTCTCATTCCCGAAGACAAAGGACACCAACTCCAGATGTGTGCGGGGGCTACTAATGGTGCAATACACCGAGAGTACCGGACCACCGAGGAATAAGGCCGCTAGGATGGCATACAAGCCTGTTTATAGCCTGGGCTAGACGCCCCGTGAGGGAGTCCTGGACTAGGGGGTGTTTGGATAGCCGAACTATCATCATTGGCCAGACTCCAAGACTATGAAGATACAAGATTGAAAACTTTGTCCCGTGTCCGGATGGGACTTTCCTTGGCGTGGAAGGCAAGCTTGGCGATACAGATATGTAGATCTCCTACCATTGTAACCGACTCTATGTAACCATAGCCCTCTCTAGTGTCTATATAAACCGGAGGGTTTTAGTCCATAGGATACATAACAATCATACCATAGGGTAGCTTCTAGGGTTTAACCTCCTTGATCTCGTGGTAGATATACTCTTGTACTACCCCTATCATCAATATCAATCAAGCAGGAGTAGGGTTTTACCTCCATCGAGAGGGCCCGAACCTGGGTAAAAACATTGTGTCCCTTGTCTCCTGTTACCATCCGCCTAGACGCATAGTTCGGGACCCCCTACCCGAGATCCGCTGGTTTTGAGACCGACATTGGTGCTTTCATTGAGAGTTCCTCTGTGTCGTCACCTATAGTCCCGATGACTCCTTCGATCATCAACAACAACGCGGTCCAGGGTGAGATTTTTCTCCCCGGACAGATCTTCGTATTCGGCGGCTTCGCACTGCGGGCCAATTCACTTGGCCATCTGGAGCAGATCGAAAGCTACACCCTTGGCCATCAGGTCAGATTTGGAAGTTTGAACTATACGACCAACATCCGCGGAGACTTGATCTGCGACGGATTTGAGCCACAGCCAGGCGTGCCGCACTGTCTCGATGGGCACGATTTAGCTCTGCTGCCGAACAGTGCCCTAGAAGCTGCACAAGAGTCCGCTCCGACCCTTGGTTCGGAGCAGACGGCGCCAATCGAGGACGGTTGGTTGGACACCACCTCGGGAGCTGCTACCTCTACGGCGATGGAGCCGAATACCGACCCTGTCCCTCATGAAGCTCGTGACTCCAAGGTGCCGGACTCCTATCTGGACTCCGAACCTTCCGCACCCCTGCCAATCGAATCCGATTGGGCACCGATCATGGAGTTCACCGCTACGAACATCTTTCAGCACTCACCTTTTGGCGACATCCTGAATTCGCTAAAATGTCTCTCTTTGACAGGAGAGCCTTGGCCGGATTATGGCCAGGACGGTTGGGATGCGGACGACGAAGAAATTCAAAACCCACCCACCACCCACTTCGTAGCCACTGTCGATAACTTAACCGACATGCTAGACTTCGACTCCGAAGACATCGACGGTATGGACGACGATGCCGGAGACGACCAAGAACCAGCGCCTACTGGGCACTGGAAAGCCACCTCGTCATACGACATATACATGGTGGACATCCCAAAGGATGGGAATGGCGATGGAACAGCGGAGGACGACCCCTCCAAAAAGCAGCCTAAGCGCCGGCGTTAGCGGCGCCGCTCCAAATCCCGCCACAGCAAGAATGGAGATTCCGGCACCGGAGATAATAACACCCCGGATAGTGCCGAAGACAACCCCCTCCAGCAAGATTCAGCACAGGAGGACGGAGAGGCCAGCCCTCATAAGAGAGCGGCAGACGAAGAGGTAGAGGACGATAATTACATACCTCCCTCCGGAGACGAGGCAAGCCTCGACGACGACGAATTTGTCGTGCCTGAGGATCCCGTCGAGCAAGAGCATTTCAAACGCAGGCTTATGGCCACAGCAAGCAGCCTCAAGAAAAAGCAGCAACAGCTTAGAGCTGATCAAGATTTGCTAGCCAACAGATGGACTGAAGTCCTCGCAGCCGAAGAGTACAAACTCGAACACCCCTCCAAAAGCTTCCCCAAACGCAAGCTGCTGCCCCGATTAAAGGAGGAAGCATATAAACCTACATCACCAGCGCACAATACGGTCGACCGGCCACCTCGTGGCCGCGACAGAGAGGCCTCTAGGCCCTCCACTAAAGCCGCACCCCAGCATCGCTCGAAAAGTACAAAGCCACGGGAGAATGCGCCGGACTTGCGAGAAATATTGGAGGATAAGGCAAGACAATCAAGATCGATCTACGGATCGCGTGGGCGCCCCACAATACGCGACGACAACCGTCGCGTCGGATGCAGCAATTCCAGCCGGGCCGCACACAGTAGACAAAGCTCGCTTGAGCTACGTCGTGATATAGCCCAATACAGAGGCGCCGCACACCCACTATGCTTCACAGATGAAGTAATGGATCATCAAATCCCAAAAGGGTTCAAACCCGTGAACATTGAATCCTACGATGGCACAACAGACCCCGCGGTCTGGATCGAAGACTATCTCCTTCATATCCACATGGCCCGCGGTGATGATCTTCACGCCATCAAATACCTCCCACTCAAGCTTAAAGGACCAGCCCGGCATTGGCTCAACAGCTTGCTAGCAGAATCAATTGGGTGCTGGGAGGACCTGGAAGCCGCATTCCTTGATAACTTCCAGGGCACATATGTGCGACCACCAGACACCGATGACCTAAGCCACATAATTCAGTAGCCAGACGAGTCGGCCAGACAATTCTGGACTCGATTCTTAACCAAGAAAAATCAAATCGTCGATTGTCCGGATGCAGAGGCCCTTGCAGCCTTCAAACATAATATCCGGGATGAGTGGCTTGCCCGGCACCTAGGACAGGAAAAGCCGAAATCAATGGCAGCCCTCACATCACTCATGACCCGCTTCTGTGTGGGAGAAGACAGCTAGCCCGCAGTAACAACCTAACCAAAAACTCTGGTAGTTCGGATACCAAAGACAGCAGTGGCAGGTCGCGTCGCAATAAGCACAAACACCGCACTAACGGCGATAATACTGAAGATACGGCAGTCAACGCCGGATTCAGAGGCTCTAAACCCGGTCAGCGGAAAAAGCCATTCAAAAGAACTACTCCAGGCACGTCCAATTTGGACCGGATACTCGATCGCTCATGCCAGATACACGGCACCCCCGAAAAGCTAGTTAATGACACCAACAGAGATTGTTGGGTGTTCAAACAGGTAGGCAAGTTAATCGGCGAAGGCAATGACAAGGGGCTACATAGCGACGACGAGGAGGAGACACGGCCGCCGAACAATAGAGGACAGAAGGGATTCCCCCCACAGGTGCGGACGGTGAACATGATATATGTAACCCACATACCCAAAAGGGAGCGGAAGCGTGCGCTCAGGGACGTATACGCGATGGAGCCAGTCGCCCCAAAGTTCAACCCTGGTCCTCTTGCCCAATCACTTTTGATCGAAGGGACCACCCCACCAGTATCCGCCATGACGGATTCGCCGCATTGGTTTTAGACCCAATCGTGGATGGATTTCACCTCACTGGAGTCCTGATGGACGGCGGCAGCAGCCTGAACCTGCTTTATCAGGATACAGTGCGCAAGATGGGCATAGACCCCTCAAGGATTAAACCCACAAAAATGACCTTCAAAGGCGTCATACCAGGTGTAGAGGCCAATTGTACCGGCTCAGTCACACTTGAAGTGGTCTTCGGATCCCCGGATAACTTCCGAAGCGAGGAGTTAATCTTTGACATAGTCCCGTTCCGCAGCGGCTATCATGCACTGCTCGGAAGAACCGCATTTGCAAAGTTCAATGCGGTGCCGCACTATGCATACCTCAAGCTCAAGATGCCAGGCCCTCGAGGAGTTATTACGGTCAACGGAAACACTGAACGATCTCTCCATACGGAGGAGCATACAGCGGCTCTCGCGGCGGAAGTACAGAGCAGCCTCTTAAGGCAATTCTCGAGTCTGGCCGTTAAGCGACCGGACACCGTCAAGCGCGCCCAGAGTAACCTACAACAAGACCACCTGGCACGATCCGAGCACGCGTAGCAATGCGTCCCCAACCCCAGCCCTCGCAACATCGCAAGATCAGTGCCACGCGTACATCATTACGCCCTGGAGATACCATGGCATAGGGGGAGGGGCACGACCACGGCAGGCCCAGAGTGCGGATCAACCACACCAGGGGCTCCCGAATTGGTAATTCTTTTTTCTTTCTTTCCTCTCTTATTCTCAGGACTCCGTTTTCAGAAGCCGTGTCCGGCAATGGATCTACCGAACTAAAGATGCAATAGCCAGGGAAACAGAAAAGCTACGACGAGTATCCAGGTGGTCTCCATTACGAGCATTATGCCGGTTTTACATACCATTCCGCAGCCTACCCCTGGAGGGGGACATGTTAAACAGTCCCACCCCTTGCTTATTGCACTATTTGTATCGTCCTGCACTCATTGCAGTATTTTTGAATAAACAATGCATCTTTTTATCATGGCATTCCCTTTTTATACACATGTTCACTTATGACATGTTGCATCCGTACACTTTTGGTACGGCTAAATACACAAGGGGCTTAAGTTCCCCATATTACGGTGTGATAAGTCCGAACACTTTCACAAGTGTGGCACCCCGAACTTATAGCATTATATGCATCGGCTCCGAATCATGTCTTGGGTCAATAGTTGGGTTTGCCCGGCTCCCATGTTTTGGTACCTTACGTTCCATTATATCGGCTAAGGTAGCGCTGGGAGAACCACTGCGATTGTGCCCCAGTTGAGCTGGGTGAGCACCTCAGTGGAGAAAGCTAAAACTGATCGTCATGATAAGGCGAGAGCCGGTCGCTGTTCAAGAGGTTTTTTCGAGTCCCTAAAGACTTATGCCGCTTAGAGCGAAGAACCGGCTTTGTCCGGCCCAAGCGTGGATAGCGCCCCGAAATCGGCCTTCCGAACACTAGGGGCTTCGCCGAAATTTAAAATTATAGAATTCTATGGCTAAGTGAGAGTGTTCAAGCATTATAAGTCCGGTTGCCTCGTTCGCTGTGTTGAGCGCCTCCCTAGAAGGACCCAAAAATGGGAACAAGAGCGCTCAAGTTTATCCCGAACACCCCAGCACTAGTGGCATGGGGGCTGAAGCCAACGACTTGCCATCTCTCAGATTTGATAAATGGCCGCACAAAAGGTAATATTTTAAATTAACAAAAGTTGCTTTGCGCATATGAACAAAGCTTTCAGCGCACAGGATATCAAAACGCGAGTCTAATCAAAGATTACGTCTTTGGAGCACTCACCCGCAATAATACGGGCACCCTTCAGGACACCCTTATAATACATCTCGGGCATGCGATACTCCTTGCCCGGCGGCGACGCGTCCGTCACAAGCTTCTCGGCGTCCATCCTGCCCCAGTGCACCTTAGCGCGGGCGAGGGCCCGGCGGGCACCTTCAATGCAGGCGGAATGCTTGATGACGTCAACCCATGGACAGGCGTCCACCAGCCGCCGCACCAGACCAAAGTAGCTCCCAGGCATGGCTTCCTAGGGCCATAGCCAAACTATAAGGCCCTTCATGGACTGTTCGGCTGCCTTGTGGAGCTCGACCAGCTGCTTCAGCTGGTCGCTCAGGGGCACCGGATGTCCGGCCTCAGCATACTGAGACCAAAACACCTTCTCCGTCGAGCTCCCATCCTCGGCTCTGTAGAATGCGGCAGCATCGGACACGCTGCGGGGCAGATCTGCGAACGCTCCTGGAGAGCTCCGAATTCGGGTAAGTAACAGGTAATTCACTTTTACATGCTTGCTTTGCATGAAGAATGCCTTACCCACCGCTATCTTCTTCACCGCCTCGATTTCCTGGAGGGCCTTTTGGGCTTCGGCCTTAGTGGCTTTGGCACTCTCAAGAGCGGACGCAAGCTCGAACTCTCGAGTCTTCGAGTCACGCTCCAAATCCTCGTGTTTTTCTACGAGAGCCTGGAGCTCTTGCTGAACCTCCGCCACCCGCGCCTCCTGCTTCTCTCGCTTTGTGCGTTCCGCGGCCGCATTGCGCTCGGCCGCGGACACTGCCTCTTTCAGGGTTGCCACCTCGTTTGTGGCCCCTGCAGTCCCCACGTTATTCCTGTCAGTTTTTGCAACCAAATCCTTTTTTATAAGGTACAACTTTAATAAGGTGTTACTTACCTTCCTTGTCCTCGAGCTGCTTCTTCGCACGACCGAGCTCGCTCTCGGACCGCTCGAGGCTCTTCTTTAAGGCATTAACCTCCGCAGTAAGTGCGGCAGAGGTCAGCGGCGCAGCCTGCATTCCCATATTGACATATTTGTGTTAGACTCCTGCGTATATCTTTTTAGATCCTCAGCTCGGCTTTTCTTTCCGAACACCGAACTAAGCATCAGGGGCTACTGTCTATGCGGTACTACTTTACATATCTTAAAAAATCCTTACCTCAAAGCCTGTTAGAAGGCTGCTGCAGGCTTCGGTCAGCCCGCTCTTGGCGGACTGAACTTTCTGAATCACCGCACTCATGACGGTGCGGTGTTCCTCGTCGATGGAAGCGCCGTTGAGTGCTTTCAGCAAGTTATCCGGCGCCTCCGGTTGGACGGAGGTCACCGGTGTCGCCGTCTTGCCCTTCTTACGAAGGGGCCGTCCGCCGGACTCCGGAACCACCAAAGATTCCGGCACGGAGTCCGGCCCAAGGTCCGGAAGGTTGCCCCGCGGCACCTCTGGGGTCTCCTCCTCCTGGCCGGTCCCCTTCTGGGTCCCCACCTCAGCGTCGTCAGCATCACGAGGGGAGGAGGCAGTCGGAAGTGAAGCGCTATTCACATCCGACGAACCCAAGGACCCGCTCGATGAAGCGGGGAGATCATCCTTGGGCGGACTACAGGGTTGTATGCGGCATTAGAAGACGCAATGCGACAAAAAGAAAAATTATGAGTTATTCAGGGGTCCGGACACTTACGATCCCGCCAGGGGCTTGGCCCTTGAGGGCCACTTCTCGTTGTCGTCGGCGGTGTTGGTGGAACAGTCCGGGGGAAGGGTCCTTCCCTTCTTGGACCCTTCGGCCTCCCCCGTTGGGGAGGCCTTCCTCTTCTTCTCTCCCCCCGTTGGGGGAGAGGCCTCTTTCTTCTCCTCCTCGTCCTCGTGGGAGGAGTCCGCCTCGGAGTCATCGGACGATGAATCCGATAACACCTGACACCGGGAACTCCTTTGGGTTCCCGTGGCCTTCTTCTTGGCCTTCTTCTCCGGCACCACGTATGGCGTCGGGACCAGCAGCCCTGTCAAACGGGCATCCGCTGGGTCTTCTGGAAGGGGAGCCGGACAGTTAACCTGTCCGGACGTTTTCTGTCAGGCCTGTTAAAGGTATTGGGAGTTTAGATCCCGCATAGAGTCAAACTATGAAAAGCAAGTGTCCCATAAAGGATAACATAGCTTACCTCGCCAGCCGGACGCTGCGAGCTGAATCCGCGATCTTCGGTAGTGGATGCGGGAGCCTCAGCACCCTTGAACAGAACCCTCTAGGCCTCTTCGTACGTAGTGTCGAAGAGCCCGCTCAAAGTCTGGTGCTGTGCCGGATCGAACTCTCACAAGTTGAAGTCCCGCTGTTGGCAGGGGAGAATCCGGCGGATGAGCATGACCTGGATTACGTTGACAAGCTTGAGCTTCTTGTTCACCAGGGTTTGGAGACAGGATTGGAGTCCGGTCAACTCTTCCGAATCGCCCCACGGCAGGCCCTTCTCTTTCCAGGAGGTGAGCCGCGTGGGCATGCCGGATCTGAATTCGGGGGCCGCTACCCATTCAGGGTCACGCGGCTCGGTGATGTAGAACCACCCCGATTGCCACCCTTTGATGGTTTCCGCAAAGGCGCCCTTGAGCCAGGTGACATTGGGCATCTTGCCCACCATGGCGCCTCCGCACTCCGCTTGGCTGCCCTTCACAACCTTCGGCTTGACATTGAAGGTCTTTAGCCATAAGCCGAAGTGGGGCTGGATGCAGAGGAAGGCCTCGCACACGACGATGAATGCCGAGATATTGAGGATAAAATTCGGGGCCAGATCATGGAAATCCAGGCCATAGTAGAACATGAGCCTCCGGACAAAAGGGTGAATTGGGAAGCCCAGTCCATGGAGGAAATGGGGAAGGAATACCACACTCTCATGGGGCCCGGGGGTGGGGACGAGCTGCCCCTTGTCGGGGAGCCGGTGCGCGATATCGCTGGACAAATATCCGGCCTTGCGCAGCTTCTTGATGTGCCCCTCTGTGACGGAGGAGGCCATCCACTTGCCTCCCGCTCCAGACATGGTTGGAGAAGGTTGAGGTGAGATGTGCGGACTTGGGCGCTGGAGCTCGAGTGCGCGGAGATGGATAAGCTAAGGAGGAAGAAGGCGTAGGTGAAAAAGGTGGATCCTTATCCCTTTATATATGGGCGGACGAAACTGCACGCCCCCACCAGCCCGGTAAAACTCGCTTATCTCCCAAGCGCCGCAATCAATGGCACGGTTGGGTTACCCACGTCCGTATTGATGAGAATCCCGGAATAAGGGGACACGATCTCTGCTTCGACAAGACGTGCCAAGGAAACCGCTTCGCTAAACGCGATGAGGTGGAATAATAAAAACGATTTGAGTAAAGGCTTGGCCTTGGTGTGACGTCACGCCACGAAATACGTCAGCAGATTGAACTTATGTGTATATTATTCTCTCTACGGTGGTACGTGGAATTTATTTTGCAGAGCTGGACACTATCCTGGTGTTCACAAATCTTCTATGAATTATTCGGAGGGGGAACCCGCCTTGCAATGCCGAAGACAATATGCGCACCGGACTCGTCGTCATTGAAGCCTGGTTCAGGGGCTACTAAGGGAGTCCTGGACTAGGGGGTGTCCGGATAGCCGAACTATCATCATTGGCCGGACTCCAAGACTATGAAGATACAAGATTGAAGATTTCGTCCCGTGTCCGGATGGGACTTTCCTTGGCGTGGAAGGCAAGCTTGGCGATACAGATATGTAGATCTCCTACCATTGTAACCGACTCTGTGTAACCCTAGCCCTCTCCGGTGTCTATATAAACCGGAGGGTTTTAGTCCATAGGACACATAACAATCATACCATAGGCTAGCTTCTAGGGTTTAGCCTCCTTGATCTCGTGGTAGATCTACTCTTGTACTACCCCTATCATCAATATAAATCAAGCAGGAGTAGGGTTTTACCTCCATCGAGAGGGCCCGAACCTGGGTAAAAACATCGTGTCCCTTGTCTCCTGTTACCATTCGCCTAGACGCACAGTTCGGGACCCCCTACCCGAGATCCGCCGGTTTTGACACCGACACCCTGCTATTGGGCCTCCTCTAGAAGGATATACCATTACATGTACTGCAAGACGTGTATTCTAGTAGAAAACTTGGGCATAAAGCCATGTAAACCGACTTGGGCACATTTAACCCTACCCATTATCCATCTATATAAGGGGAGGTAGGTGCCTCCCAATTTTGCATTCAATCTCCCCATCGAATCTCCAATAGGTCTAACAAATCCAATCTCTCATACGAGACAACCAACACAACACATGTATGATGTAAGATATTACCTCACGACGAGACTCTGAACCTGGGTAAAACTCGCGTCCCGTGTGTACCCCTATCTGATCCTCTATGCACGCTCCGCCCCATGAGGAACCCTATACAGGGATTTGATGGGTTTTCGCTTCGTCAAGCGGGGCGCCTCAAATCGGCCTCAGACGGCCGGGCGGGCAGACTGGTCACTGACCGGTAAAAAAAAGTGACCCACCCGGGCACCTCAAACCGGCCTCAAATGCCCTGATCGTCAGGCGCCCCTCATATCTGGCCCAATGTAGGGCGGATATGGGGTAGCCTAGGCGTGTCCGCCACATGTGTCTGGCCCGACACCGACCCCAGAAATATCGCCTCATACAAACCCAAGACCGCGGTCAGCTCAGTCCAATCCACTCTCTCCATCCCCTCCTATTCCCAATCCACCCCCTCCTTTTTTCAATCCGATACATGGCGGATGGCCGTAGTAGCTCCAGCTCCAGCGACGAAGATAGCGACATTGATGCGGTCGCTCTCCTAATGCATTGTGTCGTTCACGGCTAGATCAGGGCGGCGACACTGCTCATTCGGACGCGCCGCCCCCTTAGCCTGCTGTCGCGGTGCGGGCGATGTTGTCGGACTCTCTCGTCCGGCATGTATTACTAGTGGCAGCGCCGCCTGCTTCGCTCTAGTATAGGTAAGCCGCCCCATCCCTTAGCCACTACCCGAGGGTGTCCATGACCACCGTTGGGTGCTCGTGCCCTCGTCAGCACTGGGACGGTCGAGGACGCCCGAGTTAGAGGCACGGGCCCCACGTCACAAGCGACAACATGCAAGGGAGAGGATGAAGGCGGGCGAGGCGTTGGCGAGGCGCCGGGAAAGCACGAGCACGCCGGTCGATCCTAACCATGCGCTTCTCGCGTCGGTCTTCCCCCGCTCCCTGACAATGGCGGAGTTGGATGCATGGCGGCACCAGCAAAAGAATGTCAAAGCGCTCGGGCTTGTCATCGAGCTTTCAGAGCGCGGGCAACAATGCAGACGACAATGAGGAAGCACGCCGAGGAGCAGGAGCGGTTGCTTCAGAGGCTACCCGAGGTGCAAATGGACCTGTCGGATGATGAGTTGGCCATCAACGGTGGATCCAGCTCCTCCTCCAACGACAACCCTCCGGCGGCCGACGCCTACACCGACGGCCAAAGCAGCACCTCCAACCACGGGAAGGGGCCGGCGACGAAATGGTGATTTGCTCCACCCTTCCCTGTTTAATTTAATTTTTTTCATGCTTTCAAGTACCGTCAAGCCGATGAAAACTATTTATTTTGGTTGTTCGATGATCCTATCTATGAATTATGCCAGATTTATGTATGTTTCTTGCTCATGCGTTGATATATCTCTACTCCTAATGGACGAATTGGTTGAATAGTCCCCCCCCCCCACTTTCAACCGGTTTATTTTCAACCGGTTTTTTTCCATCAAATTACCCCCACCCCCACCCCCACCCACCGAAACGCGCCCAGCGAACCGGGGAGAGATCCGTTGATTTGGCTAAGGTAGGAAAGAATCTATTATTTGTTTGCTAAAGCAAATTGCATTAATGGAAGAGATCCGTTGATTTGGCTAAGGTAGGAAAGAATCTATTATTTGTTTCCTAAAGAAAAATTGCATTAATGAGAGAGATCCATTGATTTGGCTAAGGTAGGAAAGAATCTATTATTTGTTTCCTAAAGCAAATTGCATTAATGGGAGAGATCCGTTGATTTGGCTAAGGTAGGAAAGAATCTATTATTTGTTTGCTAAAGCAAATTGCATTAATGAAAGAGATCCGTTGATTTGGCTAAGGTAGGAAAGAATCTATTATTTGTTTCCTAAAGAAAATTGCATTAATGAGAGAGATCCGTTGATTTGGCTAAGGTAGGAAAGAATCTATTATTTGTTTCCTAAAGCAAATTGCATTAATGGGAGAGATCCGTTGATTTGGCTAAGGTAGGAAAGAATCTATTATTTGTTTCCTAAAGAAAAATTGCATTAATGAGAGAGATCCGGTTATTTGGCTAAGGTAGGAAAGAATCTATTATTTGTTTCCTAAAGCAAATTGCATTAATGGGAGAGATCCGTTGATTTGGCTAAGGTAGGAAAGAATCTATTATTTGTTTGCTAAAGCAAATTGCATTAATAAAAGAGATCCGTTGATTTGGCTAAGGTAGGAAAGAATCTATTATTTGTTTCCTAAAGAAAAATTGCATTAATGAGAGAGATCCGTTGATTTGGCTAAGGAAGGAAAGAATCTATTATTTGTTTCCTAAAGCAAATTGCATTAATGGGAGAGATCCGTTGATTTGGCTAAGGTAGGAAAGAATCTATTATTTGTTTGCTAAAGCAAATTACCTTAATGAAAGAGATCCGTTGATTTGGCTAAGGTAGGAAAGAATCTATTATTTGTTTCCTAAAGAAAATCTCTACTCCTAATGTCTGAGTTGGTAGGATTGTGTTGACAGCTTATTTTCGTCCCACCATTTTGGTCCGGTTTTTTTTCGTCTGGTTTTATTTCGTCCCTCCCCACCCCCACGCACGCTCCTCCAGAAAAAACTCGAGTGACGCCATATGCCCTATCCCTAACCCGCTCTCGTCTCCCTCGGACGCAGCCGGCCGCCGAATCGAATCCCGCCCGCGGGCTCATCTGCCTCGCCATGGCCGATGAACGCGTCGGCTGCGGCCGCGTCCCTCTCCCAACGGCGGCATTGATGGAGGGAGCAGCTGGCGCTGGCCAAGCTGCCGATCGATGGACGCGCCGGGCGTCACTCCTCGGGTCCAGCCCCTCCCTCTCCCTGCATCTCTCCCTGTCTCCTCCACGAGCTGCACGGTGCGCATCCCTCCTCCCCGCATGCTTCTCCTCTCCCTCCCCAAATCGCCATGAATCTCGCGCTGTTGGAGCCCCTCCCCTCCTTCCCCGATCCGCTGTGGATCTTGTGCTGCTAGAGTTGCTCCTCTCCCTTCCCTGGCTGCCATGGATCTCGCAGCCGCCGCCGCCGCATGAAGCCCCACATCCCCAAGCTCGACGGGCTTGGCAGCCGACAACGGGCAAACCCACCACACGTCTCACAATCCCCAAGCCCCTATCTTCTCCTTCCCCCTCACGGCTACACTGATGCGGTCTCCTTTTGTAGGAAGTACGTACATGCATCCTTGTGAGGAAGATTGATCGGGATGGAGAAATCAGGCGACGCGGAACCACACCAAGCTCCAATACTATCGCCTCGTGTGTTGCCTGCTCCACCTCCTTACGGATATGCTGCTTCTTATCATGTCCCAGCCGCTGGTGTCCACACTGTCCCTTGACTCTATCTAAAGCGAGGCAGACCTTGGCTACAAGCCTCGGTCCAGCGCACGAGTGTTCGTCCTGATTCTTCTAACTGACGAAGCTTTTGTCGATCTTACTATTTTCAGGTGCTACCAATCCAAGTGTTCATCCATTCTGGTCTATTTCTTTGGATAATTTATGGAGGTCGTGGTTCTGGTATTTGTATGTATTCACAAATTGTTCACAAGGCCTGGTTAGTATCTTGGACGGCAAAAGCACATCTCTTAGTTCTTTAATATGCAATTACTTAGATTTTATTGTCCTAAATGTATGTATCCTTAATGCCATGGTTTGTTACTTATGGTTGTTGTCAAAGGAGGAAATAATAGGGAGGATTGGAGATGCACCGGGCATGCCATGGCAACGAAACAAAAGCTTATTACTTCAATTCAATTATGCAAGTTGAAGAAGGTACAAACTATTAACTCCGATCTTCTAATGCTTCCTTTCTTTTTTTTAATGTGGTTTGGCTCGACAAACAATATTTTCTTTGTGGCATACTGCACTAGCTCTAATTTGAGTACTTCAATTCAACTTAAAGTAACTTATTTTCTAACACTTAATAATGAGCTCACAGATGATAGAAGCAGAAAAAAAATACTTGGCCAAATATCATTTAACCAGATATTGTACATTGTAGAATCAGTAGTCTATCTCACTTCATTCTTGTTAGAACCTGCATAAGATTTTGTATGTGATGCTTTTGTTTATTCAATCAAGTGAAATAAGGGCTACAACAAGAGATCACCATTAGGTTATCATGAACCAGCAAAATGGGTATAAGAAGCTATATTCAAGAAAAGATATTTTGCTCATTCTTTACCCAGAGCAAATATAAAGTCGCATACGAACATCTGAAACTAAGAACTCAACAAATAGATCAGTATATTCCATGTTAAGTATACAACTCACAAATAGACATTTCCAGTGAGAAAATATTAACTATTTCTAAAATGTCGTGACAAGTTGTTTTTTTTGTAGAATTTTATGCTCTTGCTGTTATCTTAGCCTCACAGGATTGTATATTTTGATGGAATATAGTAAGATTTTCTTATAATCACGAGTTCTTTTATAATTGGATGAGAAGATAACATCTAGCGCATCAATTAAGAATTACCCATATTAATACCTCGAACAGGGATGCATGTATTTGATCTTTCCTGCTGAGATTCAGTGTTTCCTATCGGAGGTCTGAATTTGCATATGTGGGGCCTCTCAGTTAGATTGTAAGTATACTAATCATTCTGTAACTAAGGTTGTGCCATATATCTAGAACTGTAGAATATCTTCCACATATGTTCATTCAGGGACCTTAGAAATTCACTATTGAGGGTTCATTGCCAAGAAGGCAACTCATCTCTTCGGCATTGAATTTATTTGGAGTGTTGCAATTATCGCAATGCTCAGTGACAACTACCAGGGTCATGAAGAAGGTAAGTCATCTCCCATGCATCAAATTTAATTGGAATTGTGCAGCTTCAGATTTGCAGTAATTATGATTAAGCACTCTATCTATATAGTTCAAAACTTAGCTATGTATATCGCAAGGGTAACCAATTAAGTTGGTAAACTTTCATGTATTTTGCAGTCCTAGCTCAACAATGGCTCCGTGAGCTCTAACAGGTGTGGTGGGCTGCCAACGACCTACACATAGTATTGCTTAAATCGGCTGCAATCACTAGATTCTCGTCACTAACTCTGTGAACTGGTAGAAAGTGGTCACGTTGGGAAAGGAGTAAACGGAATGCTACTAAAATAGTGGGCCTTTGGGCAACACCTAAAGCATTGCAATAAGCTTCTGATAAGAATTTCGTACAAGAATAGGTGCTTGTAAATATGTTGAATTGTTCATGGTGGAGTTGTTGTACAGTCTCCCAACAGCAATGATTTACAAGGCTCAAGGGACTATATAAAGGCCAAACACTTGGAATTCAAACAAGCTAGGTCCAAAATGGTAACTTTGAGTTATTATTTATGTTGTTTGGCTGGCTTATTTGATGCCGAAGTTGTATGAGGATACGTGTGTTTTAAAATTTTGCTATTGGATTTCACTTTTTTTCTTTATCTCTGTCAATTCTCCTTTTGAGAGCATAATTACTATAATTTGTCTATGGACCAAAGGGTTCGATCAGGATGTGTCAGATTGGTTTTGGGAAGGCAAGCATACAAGTCGCTCGGCAAAACAAATTTGTTGTGTAGATATTGATGTACTACAGATCCATTCCTGTATTTTACTAATATGCATAGTTGGTTATTAGTACTTGTGATACGTGAGGCGTAATGTAAGGTGAAGTGAAACATGGTGGACATGGCTTCATGACGGCGCTCACGGAGAAGATGTCAGGGGCGGTAGGGGACATGTTATAGAAGATGTTGGTGGAAGTAGCGGTCCCTCGATGCCAACGAGAATGAGGCAAAAATGGGGTTCCTCGGCGCTAGCGAGAAGGAGGCTGATGGGTTCCGTGGCAATATAATGCGGCGGCAATAGCGTATCAAGGTCCATTTCCAGCCGGAGAAGAACTGATGAATGTTATATGTGTGATTCATACATTCGTTGGTTTGAAGTGGATTTCAACTATTTTTAGTCTATTACTAGCTATATCTTTTTCTATACATATAAAATTTGGCATGTATTATGTTTACCGATGCAACCATTAATGTTTCTAATAGCCCGTGGCAACGCATGAGCATTTTACTAGTGTAGGTTAAATTTCATGGGGTGGTACAACCGCGCCGACAAGGTGCTGGGGTGGCTAAGTCTAGAGAGGTAATTGCTCCGAGATTGCCAGTTGTACTGGGGTACGCATGCCACCGAAAACAACTGGGCCACCACTGCTAGGTATCGCACCTAGTACAGAACGGGAACCACCCCGAAGCGGTACTTGGGCGGTACTTGTCGGGTACAACCGCCTCGTAGAGCAATCCTGATGGTGGCCAAGTCGCAAGCAGTACAACTGCCTAGGACCTGGCGGTACAACCACTCCACACCCAGCTAGAGCACTACAACCAGAGGGAATCACCCCTCTGGCATTAGTTGCACCAGAAGTACCATTCGCACCGGTACAAGCAGTCCTGCGAGCGGTACAACTGTCGCAGTACTTCATCTTTGGATAAGACACTCTCTCCTTGAAGAAGAAGGAAACAAGTGGGTGCAATATGAGTGAGTTCGTGCATTGATTCACCCAGTACCTTTCGATGCGGATTCCCTCTTAACAGTACGAATTTCCTACGATGAAAGAAATAAAAGCATCGGAAACTCCGTCTTCAATCTTTTCCGTCCGGAGGGAATGCCTAACCGTCTTGTGCCAAACGAAGTTTACCTGAGTAACTAGGGCACATGATTAGATCGCAAAATGTATTGTTATCATCACCAAAACAGTCGAGGCGGGAAAATGCCCTAACAAAACCCTATAGGGATCTGACGGGTTTCCACTCAGTCAAGCGGGGCGCCTCAAACCGGCCTCAGACGCCCGGGTGGGCAGACTGGTCATTGACCGGTAAAAAATAACTGATCCACCTGGGCGCCTCAAATACCCGGGTCGTCCGGCGCCCCTCATATCTAGCCCAAATGTAGGGCGAATATGGGATAGCCGGGGCGCGTCCACCTTGTCAGCCCGACCCACCACCGATGCCACAAATATTGCCTCATACAAATCCTAGACCTTAGTAAGTTCAGTCCACTCCACTCTCTCCGTCCCCTCCTATTCCCAATTTGTCCCCTCCTCTTTTCAATCCGATCCATGGCGGATGGCCGTAGTAGCTCCAGCTCGGCTGTGAAGATAGCGATTTTGATGCGGTTGCTCTCCGCAATGCATTGTGTCACTCACGGCTAGATCAGGGCAGCGACACAGCTTGCTTGGACACGCCCCCCCCCCCCCCTATCCCGTTGTCGCAGTGCGGGCGGCGTTGTCAGGCCCTCTCGTCAGGCGTGTAGCACGGTGGCAGCGCTGCCTACTCCGCTCCAGTCCAGGTAAGCTGCCCCATCCCTTAGCCACCACCCGAGGGTGTCCACAACCACTATTGTGTACTCGTGCCTTCGCTAGCACAAGGATGGTCGAGGACACCCGAGTCAGAGGTGCAAGCTGCACATCGCGAGCGGCAAGGTGCGAGAGAGAGGATGGAGGCGGGAGAGGCATTGGCGAGGCGCCGGGAAAGCGCGAGCATGCCGACCGATCCCGACCACGCGCTTCTCGCGTCGGTCCTCCGCCGCTCCCTAACAATGGCGCAGTTGGATGCACGGCGGCACCAGCAAAAGAACGCCAAAGCACTCTGGCTTGTCATCGATCTTTCGGAGCGCAGGCAACGACGCAGACCACGATGAGGAAGCACGCCGAGGAGCAGGAGCGCTTGCTTCGGAGGCTACTCAAGGTGCAAATGGACCTGTAGGATGACGAGTTGGACGTCAGCGGTGGATCCAGCTCTTCCTCCAACGACGACCCTCCGGCGGCCGACGCCTACACCGACGGCCAAAGCAGCACCTCCGACCACAAGGGGAAGGGGCCGGCGACGAATTGTTGATTTGCTCCATCCTTCCCGTTTAATTTAGGTTTTTCATGCTTTCAAGTACTGTCCGGCCGATGAGAACTCTTTTTTTTGTTGTCCGATGATCCTATCTATGAATATGCCCGATTTATGTAGGTTTCTTGCTCAGTCGTTGACATATGAAGGTTAAATTTCATGCGTTGCATGTGTTCTATGGTTATGAGGTACCGAATTTGAAATATGCGGATGCGGATGCGGACACACCAAAATGAGGAGTGCCCGGTCAGTGCCTTCGGACGTGTCTGCGGACGTTTGAAGGGTCGGATTTGGTGACCGCGGCCGTAGATGCTCTTAGTGTGGAGAGGGAGTATGCTAGATTATACTCTGCACACACACAAAAAGATAAAAATCTTACACAAAAACCACACTATACAAGCACATTTTGGTTCATGTATTTGTCTTTTTTATATGTGCGGCCTATGAATACATATATTGATGAATATCCAAACACATAAATTCATCCATATATAAAAACTAATGTATTCAATATTTTTACCTGGATCCCGGAGCCAGCCACCAAAGGGCATTTTCGGTGTTCAGCACGCGAACTACGGTTCACGGGTTAAATGACGGAAAAATGGAAAGCAGACCATAGCCTTTCTATTGTTCAGTGAGAAACAGTCGCAGAGAAGGGAAAAGAAGTAAAAGAGGTCTGGGTGAGTGTTAAAGTTAACGCCACATGTATGAATGCCATCCCCCACCAGCTCCATCTTCCTCCAATATACATCACTCTTGCCTTGGGGATTTACTCTCTCCCAACACACCGGACGGAGAGAGGCAGTTCATCTTCTTCATAGCTTAGAATATCCTCTTCTCTCCTGTTCTTTGGATTTGAAATATGAGGAGTGCGGACACACTAAAATGAGGAGTGCCCTGTCAATGCTTTTGGACGTGTCCGCGGACGTTTGAAGAGCCGGATTCGGTGACCGCGGCCGTAGATGCTCTTAGAGCATCTCTAGCAAACACAGTATAAGTGGTCAAACCCTTACAATTTTTGTGTTTTACAGTTTTGGTCGAGAAAAGTGTCCAGAACATGAAGCGTAAAAGCGGTCCAACCTGTAACATTTTTAAGGGCCACCGAAAATGCACACCCGAAACCCTTATGTTTGGAGGTTGGAAGGCCGAACTGAGGGGGCCCCGTATACCGGTCAAACCTCGTCGGAGCAAACACACCGCCGTGGAGTTTGCCGGAATCCGCCCTAAACTCGTTGAAATTCATCACCGCAAACCAGAAAACGCCGCGAGAAGCCACAATCCATCACCGCCGGTTCGAATTGGATGAGCTCGACCTCGTTGTGGCCTCCCATGACCTCAGCCTGGCAGCCGAAATCCTCCCGGCGCGGCAAGCAAAGGGGCACGGCTCGGCCGGTGCGGCTGTCAATAGAGCAAGGCGCGGACGGCAGAGGCGATGGAGCGCGGCCGGCGAGGCTGGGCGCGGCCGGCGTGGTGATGGGGCACGGCCGGCAAGGACGGGGCAGGGCCGACGGGGTTGGGCGCGGCCGGCGTGGCCAGCTGGGGGAAGGGGCGGCAGCGGCCGGATTGGAGGAAGAAGCTCTTTAAACCAGTTTTACAGTTTGTTTCACGTTATGTGTTCTGCCGTAGCTAAAATGAACCCTTAAAATGCATTTTTTTTCCGACCCATATCCTAGTTTTACAGTTTGCGATTTTAAGGGGTTTGCTAGAGATGCTCTAAGTGTGGAGAGGGAGTATGCTAGATTATACTCTGCACACACACAAAAAGATAAAAATCTTACACAAAAACCACACTATACAAGCAAATATTGGTTCATGTATTTGTCTTTTTTATATGTGTGGCGTATGAATACATATATTGATGAATATCCGCAAACTCATAAATATATCCATATATAAAAACTAATGCATTCGATATTTTTACCTGGATCCCGGAGCCCAGCTACCAAAGGGCATTTTCGGTGTGCAGCACGCGAACTACGGCTCACGGGTTAAATGACGGGAAATGGAAAGCAGACCTTAGCCTTTCTATTGTTCAGTGAGAAACAGTTGCAGAGAAGGGAAAAGAAGTAAAAGAGGTCTGTGTGAGTGTTAAAGTTGACGCCACATGTATGAATGCATCCCCCACACAATATACATCACTCTTGCCTTGGGGATTTACTCTCTCCCAACACAGCGGACGAAGAGAGGCAGTTCATCTTCTTCATAGCTTAGAATATCCTCTTCTCACCTGTTCTTGCTCCTGCGGACAGAACCATCATGAGTGAGTTCTTTCATGTACAAATATTTTTGTTGTGCTTCACACACACAGGCATATATATACTCTGCTGTTCTTATGGGTTAACTTGAGTTTGTTGTTGCCGTTTCCCATTTCCTTTAGGTGAGCAGAGCGATGATGAGGAGTACGGTTCACAGGGGAGTGAGGAATCCGAGGACAGCGCAGATCAGGTGCCAATGGAAACACAGCTAGTTCAACGTACATTCGACAGCCAACACCGTTCGGTTGTGCGAATACTCGTCAGAGGTGATGGAAACAAGAACTCAATGTGCAGTGGTTGTGTTGCCCACAACAATGGAGCAGCATGTTCAGTGCTTACCACCTATCACATTTTCAAGCGATTCAGTCAGGACAATATGCAGGTGTCGGTTCTCTTCCATGGTATGGATAAGGAGGTTCCTGCTAAAGTGTTAATTGCAGAACCCGATAAGGATCTTGCTGTTCTTCTTGTCCCTGAGGCTGTGCCCCTCTTTCCTCCTGTCGAGTTCTCCGATGAGGTCGATTTATCTGGGAGATATGTTGTTATGATGGGATTCTTTGGCCTTGACTGTCACTCTATGGTCGTCGAACCAGGCGCATCAATTGGCCGTATAATGTAAAATCCCTTCTAGAAATGTTTAGTTCCTACTTCCTAGATCCTGTATTGTTGTCATATGCGGATAGATCTAATTTGTTGATCTGTTTTGTTCACAGGAGTGAACCTTTTATTTACAAAGGTGTACCCTCCTTCGAGTGCTTCTACGCCAATCACACGATAGAGGTTGGCACGTCAGGAGGACCGGTCTTCCTGGATGAGAAGGTTGTGGGGGTTAATATGGAAGCTGACATTGGGAAGGTCTCTGCTATCTCCATGAACACAGTAAAATGGGTGCTAAAGAGCCGGATTGCTGGTGACAATGTACGTTCGTATATATTCACGTCCCTGCTATATATATACTGTGAAACATAAGCAACAATTCAGCACATGTATTGTTTTTTCAGCACATGTATTGTTGATAAGAAGAGAAACTTCTTTTGCTTGCTTTTGACAGGTTCAGGACCTAACAATCCCGGCAATGCTTCAACAAATTGCAAGCCAATCCTAGGATTGGCAAGCGCGTATCCGTCATTTATGATGAGGTAAGTAGCTCATTAACATTTTCCATCACAGTAAGCTTTTTTCGCAACGGTGAAATGCTATGGTCTTTGAGCTATCTGATTCTTACATAATAGTGTCTGTTCAAAATTTGGCCATGTGGACCATGTCTAACATTGGTCTTTTCCTTCTCAAAGTCCAGAACAAAATTGGTGAACCAACGACTTGATTTAGGGAACACTCAGATGCTGTCAAGACTCACGAGTCCACAAGGATTAACCGGAGAGTCCTCCTGCTTTCGAGCTATGTTAATTTCAGTGGCATTCTTCTGGGTCGATTAGTTTATTCGCAGAGTACCTAGCTTGAGATTCCTATCTTGTTTAATCTAGGTGTCATGTCGCAGGGTCTGCTTAGTTTCCTTAGTAATCGAATGCTTGCAGTTATAATTTGTAACTTGAGACTTTATAAGCGACTTCTGTATGCTGCACTAGTTAAGTTTGTTGGACTCGGATTGTCTCACTATTTAATTAGCCATGGATTCCACCAATTCTGTTGGGTCCTTAACATATACCCCTAGTGATAAAAGGACAAACGTTTCTTACCTCTGTAATTTAGTACGTTTTTCTTCCTACGTTGATTTTCCATGTGTCACTTCTTCGTCCATCCTTCCGTCACTAATTTTTTCCCCATACGTATAAAGCTTTCTTTACGAAACTGTTGTTCTAATCCCGAGCTCACATGAGCTCGGATGAACAGTAAAACCAAAAGAAACTGAAAAAATTCAAAAAATTACGAATTTTTTTGTGTGAAACTTTAACAAATATTTTGATAGCTTGCAAAATTTCATTACCATATGACATTGGAATAAAATGTGAAGAAAAAACAAAATCGATGCTCCAAAATGCGTTTGAAAATAACGTTTTGGAGCATCAATTTCTTCTTTTTTGCCATCCACAATTGTCATATTGTGATGAAATTTTGCAAGCTATCAAAAAATTTGTCAAAGTTTCTTTAAAAAATCGGATTTTCTTTATTTTCTTTTGTTTCTACTGTTCACCCGAGCTCATGTGAGCTCGGGATCAAAACAGTTGCATCCATTTGTTTACGCCATGTGTTGTTCTTCCTCCATTGATTTTCCATGTGTCACTTCTTCATCTATCCTTCCGTCACTCATTTTTTCCCATACGTGTAAAGCTTTGTTTGTTTACGAAAGTGTTGTTCTAATCGCAAGCTCACATGAGCTTGGGTGAACAGTAAAACCAAAAGAAACTGATTTTTTTTCAAAAAATTACGAATGTTTTTGTGTGAAACTTTAACAAATATTTTGGTAGCTTGCAAATTTTTATTACCATATGACATTCGAATAAAATGTGACAAAAAAAGAAAATAGATGCTTCAAAATGCGTTTGAAAATAACTTTTGGAGCATCTATTTTTTTGCCATATTTTCCATAAATGTCATATTGTGATGAAATTTTGCAAGCTATCAAAACATTTGCCAAAGTTTCTTACAAAAAAAAATCAGATTTTTTTTATTTTCTTTTGATTTTACTGTTCACCCGAGCTCATGCGAGCTCGGGATCAAAACAACTGCGTTCGTTTGTTTACGCCTACCCTATCTAGGCCAGCCGCTACATTGGGCATCGGTTCTTTATTTCGTCCAGACTTCCAGTGAGGCCCAGACGATCCACGCA
This sequence comes from Triticum aestivum, assembly GCF_018294505.1. Lineage (NCBI taxonomy): Eukaryota > Viridiplantae > Streptophyta > Magnoliopsida > Poales > Poaceae > Triticum > Triticum aestivum. Next base: position 346,983,933 of record NC_057807.1, on the reverse strand, counting down.
GACTGGAAAGCAAAAAACATAGGCATTACCGTCAAGGATCAAACTTGTGATGTGCGCCCAGTCCCAAAGACTTTAATCCACTGAGCTACCTGTATGTAGTATGTATAAGGCACGATATGTTCGTCTATGAAATAGTTTCATTTTGCTCTCTTATATCTTATTCCACAAATTTATATGTGTATGATTTGAAATTAACTAGCAAGATGTCCGTGCGTTGCATGGGACATCAAGATGCATTTGTATGAGTAGTTTATCTTGTGGGAGAAAAGGATGAACGAGGAAAGGCCTTATCTGCAAATGTGGAGAGGTGTGCGGGTAAATTGTCATAGTTTCCTTTCTATCCGTCAGATATAGATCAATCGGCCTATATTGCAGGATGGCAGGCACACCATCATCACCAACTTTATTTTTTTTATAAGAATAGAGAATAAGTGGCGTCAAGAATCAAGCCAGGGAGCGAGGAAACTATCCGGTTAGCTCACAAAATATGAGCAAGAAAGAAAGTAACTAAAAGAAGGAATTAGAAATCCATATCTATACCTATTAATAAAGGTAGGTGTGCTTGTCTGAATTTTTGGTCCATTCACCGTATAGAATTCTCCATCCTAGAGAGTAACAAAGATCGGGAGAGAGAGCAACTTGGCTGCACATAAACTTGCTGCTTATACTAGAACTAAAGACAGTTTTTTTATGATGGGCAGTGTGCCATGTAGTATAACTAATGTAATCTTCAAAGACTGTACTCCGGGTACTAGTAATATTTAAAGCTCTTTGTTCCCTAAAAAGAATTATTTTCTCCTGTATTTATGTAAGGTGATACTAAAATTTTGTCTATCCACACGTAAATAAATTTTCGGATTCATAAACTAGACACATAAAACTCACTCAACTAATGTCTTCTTTCTATAATTGGTCACTAGGTCCAAGTAATCGATAAAGTATAATCCTCTTCCAAGCTCCCAGGCCTGCTCCGCGTATTTTGTTTTCCTTCAATTAGGCCACTGTGAGTTAGTCCCCTATGTGGACCAAGGGGTCTGCTCTGCATTTTTCTGGACGCATGGAAAAAATAAATGGACACAAAAAGTTAGCAACGTTGGGCTTTCTGCAATTACATAACGCATGCTACATTGGGCTTCTGGTGGGCTTAAAAACCACCAATTTAATAAGTCGGCTTTTCATACTATCATTAAATAGTACCACCTCACCCCCTTAATAGAACCAAAACCATAAATTTATAAACGTCTTGGAGTTGCATGTTATCGATCAACTCAAAGTCAGCTTGGCAATCAGTAAGCCGAGGATGATGATGACGACATGAGAAGAAGAGAGCGTCCAACTAAAGCAAGGAAGGGATATGTCATCCTATGTGGGCTAATTAAGTGGTTCACGATTAAACGACTTTCTACATAGTAACTTAGACTAGTAACATACGTATGTTACTAGTCCATGTTACTACCTCTATAGTGTGAAGTAACATATATGTAGTGTCATGCAATATTTTATTTATTAAACTGTAGATTCATCTTGTCTTGATATGTGTGATGTTACAGTAACTAGTTATGTTACCATTCATCTCTCTTTCCTCATTAATTAATCGCCACATCATCTGTTTTGCCTAGTAACATAGGTGGTAATATCACACATATCTAGGCAAAACAGATGATGTGATAAGCAATTAATAAAGAAAGAGAGGCATGTAGTAACATAGCTAGTTACTAGTAGAGGTAAATACATCGATGGTGGTTGAACTTGCCACACATGTTCACTTTAGTACCTAAACTTGAAAAATACATTGAACTGATTTCATAACTTGGCCTGGACGTGCAAATACGGTTCAAATCTCAATTATATACGTCCACCACGCTGACAAGGCACGCCCGTGTGGCATGGGCCCATTATCAGCCACCGGACGGCAGGAAGGATGGCGTGTGGCCTGAATTTTTGCGAAATACTCCTGGAATTATTTTTGCTTACAAAAAGCCCTCATGAAAAAAACTGGTCCGGTGGGGTTCTGAACCAGCGCCCTGCCGTCCGCATGTCAGCATCGCTGGCCAGTACATCCAATCACTTTTGCAGTCATGCACATATTATTCTTTTTTTTAGCATCAGTACAGACACAAGCGCTCATATACACGCGCATACACTCATCCCTATGAACGCACACACACACACCCTACCCCTATGAGCACCTCCGAGAGACTAACCGGCATATCATCTTGAGATTTACGAAGTCACTGTAGGCGCCTCGTCGTCGACGGGAACGTCTCCTCCCACTGAAAGCACATCGCCGGAAATCCTGAAATAAATCCAGGAATAATGCGAGCACCAGGATTTGAACCCTGGTGGGTTGGGGATACCACTGTCCACCTAAACAACTCAACCACAGGTTGATTCGCACATATTATTCTTTCTATCCACTCCAACCAACGGCAGTTTTTCTTTTTTGAAACAAGGCAGGTAATGTTAAAAAAGATAAATTCTCCTTATAACATAATGCACTCGTGTGAGTAAAACGAACTGCAGTGCAGCCTATTTTGAACGTGTTACTTTTCTCCACCTTAAAAAATTGTACAAAAGATGTAAATCATAATCCTATGTTATAAAAAATAGCATATAATTAAAATAAAATACATCTAAAAAGTTCATATACTTTCATAAAATATCTACGCAATAATTTTAGAAAGTTTTGCATACTTAAAATAAATTCTCATATAAGTTAAAAAATCATGTTTTCAATAAAATATTCATGTAGTACATAAAAGAGTTCATGCTTTGAGATTTTTTTTTGCGTTGTTATAAAAAGTTTATGTAGTACATAAAAGTTTGTTTGCTTAAAAAAAATACCTAGTGTGCCCTCAGATTGCATATCCTCACATGAATAATATATGAATCATACAAACATTTTTTAATTCATAAATATTTTAAATTCTATGAATATGTTTTAAAATAACACATGAATTGTTTTTATTGACATGTAAAATTTTAATTTATGTTGTTCTGCCTAGCGTATACAAAAGAGCAAGTTTCAAGCGGTTGACTTGGTAGCCACACCTGCACGCAAACAGCAGATCCTTGGATCGAGTCCTTGCCAGACCATTTTTCATTTTTATTTTACAAATGTCTGTTGTTTCTCTCCGAGGGTCTATTTGTAAGAAAAATAATTTAATGGGGTTTCCTAAAAAAATACGGCCGCACGCCCTCTTTCCTGCTGTCCATCGAGTCGCTGACAACGGGCCTTATGCCATGCTGGAACGCCTTAGACTATACATAAGAGATTTAAACCGTATTTGCACGTTCATGCCAAGTTATGGTACTAGTTCGATGTATTTTTCAACTTTAGACACCAAAATGAACATCCGTGACAAGTTGAAGCACCATCGGTGTATTTACCTCTTACTAATACTATGAGTAATGTCACACATACCAAGGCAGGATGAGTCTATAACCTAATAAATCACACATATCAAGGCAGGATGAGTCTATAACCTAATAAATGAACTGTTACATGACACCACACATATGTTACTCCTCATTGTAGAGGTAGTAATATAGACTAGTAACATATGCATGCTGCTAGTCTAAGTTACTACCCACTGTGGCTAGTGATGCGTAATTAAAGAGAGGTGGACGAAAGACCGCATTGATGAATGCGAAGAAGCTCGTTGTCCGAGGTATTAGAGGAGGTCTTCTGAACGAGATAAGAAAGACAGTAGGGCATGACGGACAGAAATAAGTGGATGCATGAGACGGGCAACAACCTCTTCTATTGCAGCACATGGGCATTTGTGCTAGTACAACCAGAATGAAAAGAAAAAACATGTCTCCTTTGCTCAACTCTGTCTCATGGATTTCAAAAATAAAAAGGTGGGGATCCCTACGAGCCGGCGACAATCTTCTCATGTTGGTGAGGTGTGAATATATTCAGCAAAAAAACAACTAGATGGATATCTTTGGAAATAGCTTTGGAGTTCACTATATATCAACAAGTACATCTAACCTGATCACCCAAATCCAATTAATACGTGTAGACTCACGAATTGTTTTCACACGTTTTAACTTTTTCTCTTGTTTAAAAACTGTTTGCTTTTGAAAAATGTTAAGTAATTTTTAAAAAACATTCATGCAATTTAAAATGTTTTTATAGTTTTAAGAAAGTGTTCGCGCATTAAAATGCTTACCTTTTTCTAGAAAATATAGTTCATGTAATTCTAAATAGTGTACACGTGCTTAAAAATATATTGGTAATTTTAAAAATATTCATTGTCTTTAAGAGAGTCCATGTGATCTAAAAAGTGTTAACATGTTTTAAAAAGAATGTTGATGCATTTTGAAAAATAAATACACAATTTAAAAGTGTGTGGGCATATGAGGAGGGGGATGTATCTGCTGCACCGGGGCAATTAGTGCTACCGGTGCACCCGTCCCCCGTTGCACATTCAACAATATTTGGGAAATCCGAGAAAAATTTAGTGCATTTATACAACATTAATGTATGTTGTCACAAAAATTGAAATCAAAATTTGAAACAATGCTCGAGAAACAAAAATGACAAATTTGACACTGGATAGTACATAACACAAGTTGGGCTTCAGTTTTGGCCCATTAGCACATTGATGTCAAATTTGTCATTTTTGTATCTCGACCAATATTTCAAAAATTGATTTGAATTTTTGTGACAACATACGTTGATAGTGTCAATCCACTAAAATTATTCTGAATTTTTTTGAACATTTTTGAATGTGCAACGGGTCCGGTGCACCGGTACCATCAATTGCCCTGGTGCACCAGATACGTTCCCTATGAGGAGTGGAGTATGATATAGGTCTAGGACGTAGCTCGTGAAGCACGGTCGTCACGTCCCGCTCGACCAGATTAGTTTTAAAACTATTAAGCGTTCATTTGCGATGACGTGGTTAAGTGACATGTGTGTGCGCGCAGTCCAAGATCGTCACCTTTGGATGGGGACGCATTACGATCAGGTGAACACCATGCACGTGGTCCGTGGAAAGGAGGATAAGTGTAACACCCCGGTAGTTAAGCTACAGTAATCACACTCTAATGGTGCTATGTCATCGCTGTTAGTTTGCTAAACCTCACTTTGATCCAAACCCAATTCAAATTCAAATTTAAAGTAAAGTCGAGTAATTAATTTTTTCAAAAGGTAAAATAAAAATGTAGGTTAGGTTGCAAATATTCACTAGCTAATTGTCATGTAAGAGTTAACCTTTTTCAAAATATACAATTGCCCCTAAACGTTTTATTAAACTGACCCATAAGATTTTTATTGAAGCAATCTAATTTGAATAGATATGAAAAATATTCAAAAGTAGTTGAAACTTGTTGGACTAGCCCAAAATATTGTCTAGGATAAATGTGATACTTAACACATTTAACAAAAAACATTTAGTACCTAAACTAAATACAAAACAGTAGCTAAAGAAGAAAACAGAAAAGAAAAAGGGAAAATACTAATAAAAATAAAAGAAACCTAATCTACCGGGCCACATGGCCCATTTAGCAAAATGGCCCAGCCTGCCCCCGAAACCCTAGATCGTCCCCTCTCGATCCCCCATCGCCCCCCTCTTCTCTGGCGCGTTTTCGAGCTCAAAATCAATCGCGGTCACCGCTACCTCGTCGTCACCGTCGCGGCCACCATCGTCTCCGGCGTGCGGTAGCACGTGCAGGAGGTCCACTGCGGACTTCTACGTCCGTCCCGGGGACCAGCCCAAGCAGGGACGCCCTCGAACCGTCGCCAACAGCGACCTTCTCCGCCACGGACGTCGCCGCCTCTCCGCTCGATCCGCCGCCTACGAGCCTTCCTCGAGCTCGCTGCCCTACTCTACAGAACCGCAGTGAGCCCCTCCTCCGGAACCTCTTTTTCCTGGTCGTTCCATCGCCTTTAGCCGCCACCCCCGCACTTCGTCTGCCATGGCCGCACCGTCGGAGCTCCGCGTCCGCGAGCCCTACCCGCGCCCACCTTCGCCCCGGGCAACGCGCCCGCGTGCCCACGGCCGTGCCACCGCGCCCGCCCGCCTGCGCGTGGCCTCACCCGCGCCTGCTCTCGCCGTCCCCTGCTGCAGCCCGTCGTTGCTTGCGCTCCCCTGCAGCCGTAGCTCGCAGCCGAGCCCGCCCCCCGCCTGGTCGCACCCACCGTCGCGCGCCCGCTCGCCTGCGGCCCCGCTGCCCGCTGCACCCGCACGCCCCGCGCTTGCCTGCTGCTCATCTGCTAGTTGAGCTGCCGTGTGCCGCTGCTACTACTCATGTACTGCTGCCGCTCCTCCTGCTAAGCTGCTGCCGCTGCTTAGTTGCTGCTGTCACTAGGTGCTGCTGCCGCTACTGCCACTCGCTGCCGCCGTTGCTACGGCCGGCCATGGCCATGGCCGAGCTGTGTGTGCGCGCACTGCGTGCGTGCAGCGTGTGTGTGCTCTGTACCTGTGTGCATGTGCGTGAGTGTGTGTGTTGTGTGTGTGTTAGGGCCGGCCCTGTTAGTGTTAGGATAGAGTTAGTAGTTAACTAGTACGTAGTAGTTTATGTACATATGACTACTGGACCCCCACCCTGTTAAATTAAACCTAGTTAAAGAAAATAAAAATAATATAGCACATGTGACACTGACATGTGGGACCCGTAGGCACTATTCACTCTGTTGACCAGTCTTTGTTGACTGGGTCAACTGGGCCATCTGACCCCACCTGTCAGCCTTGGTGGTGCACTGTGGTGCACTGCACCGGGTGCACCTAGTGTTTCCATTCAGATTTTCGAATTAAATTTAAATCCAGAAATTTTAGAAAATGATTAAATCTTTAAAAAATAGTATAAAATAATCTGTAGCCCGTATGAAAATACTTTGTACATGAAAGTTGCTCAGAACAACGAGACTAATTCGAATACGCAGTCCGTTTCGACCACCACACGTTCCTAGCATAGCGAACCTGCAACATTTCACCCCTGGTTCATCTGTCCGAAAATGCGAAACACCGGGGATACTTTTCCGGATGTTTCCCCCCTTCGCCGGTAATACCTACTATCGCGTTAGGGCACACCTAACACCACTCGTTGTCATGTCATGCATCGTCATGCATATGTTTGCATTATATTTATTGTTTCTTCCCCCTCTCCTCTCTCTAGACACCGAGACCGACGCCGCTGCTATCCATTACGACTACGGAGTTGACGACCCCTCGTTCTTGCCAAAGCAACCAGGCAAGCCCCCCTTGATCACCAGATATCGCCTATTCTTCCCTCTACTGCTGGCATTAGAGTAGTGTAGCATGTTACTGTTTTCGGACAATTCCAGTCTATTGCATAGCCTGTCATTGTTGCTATCGTTGTTGATACCTTACCTGCAATTCTAAATGCTTAGTATAGAATGCTAGTTTATCATTTGTGGTCCTACATTCTTGTCCATCTACCATGCTATACTATCGAGCCGTGATCACTCGGGAGGTGATCACGGGTATATTCTGTCCATACATATATACTATTCAGGTGGTGACTAAAGTCGGGTCGGCTTGTAGAGTACCCGCGAGTGATTCACGGATTGGGGGCTGAAAGGACATTTGTTCTGACGGCCCTCTGTGTGGATATTTGTGGTGGAGCGACAGGGCAGGTTGAGACCACCTAGGTGAGAGGTGGGCATGGCCCTGGTCGGTGTGCGCGGTTACTTCAAAATAACACGCTTAACGAGATCTTGGTATTTGATCTGAGTCTGGCCATTGGCCTATACGCACTAACCAACTACGCGGGAACAGTTATGGGCACTCGACGTCATGGTATCAGCCTAAGCCTTCTTGACGTCAGCGACAACCCGGTGATCGCTTTCTCACACCCAGACAAGTTCCAGAGACAACCCGGTGATCGCTTTCTCACAGGGCAACGAGGGGAGGATCGCCGGGTAGGATTATGCTATGCGATGCTACTTGGAGGACTTCAATCTACTCTCTTCTACATGCTGCAAGACGGAGGCTGCCAGAAGTGTAGTCTTCGATAGGACTAGCTATCCCCCTCTTATTCGGGCATTCTGCAGTTCAGTCCCTCGATATTGCCTCTTTACAGATGTAGTGTAGATCCTTGGTTGCGAGTACTTTGGATGAGTACTCACGTTGCTTTGCTCCCTCTTTTCCCCCTTTTCCTCTTCTTCCCGGACGTCGCAACCAGATGTTGGAGCCCAGGAGCCAGATGCCACCGTCGACTACGACTCCTACTACACTGGAAGTGCCTACTATTACATGCAGGCCGCTGACGACGACCAGGTGTAGTTTAGGAGGATCCCAGGCAGGAGGCCTGCGCCTCTTTCGATCTGTATCCCAGTTTGTGCTAGCCATCTTATGGCAACTTGTTTAACTTATGTATGTACTCAGATACTGATGCTTCCGCTAACTCGTTTATGTTCGAGCACTTGTATTCGATCCCTCGAGGCCCCTGGCTTGTAATATGATGCTTGTATGACTTATTTTACTTTTAGAGTTGTGTTGTGATATCTTTCCGTGAGTCCCTGATCTTGATCGTACACATTTGCGTGCATGATTAGTGTTCGATTGAATCGGGGGCGTCACAATAAGCGACAACACAAATAAGGTGCTATGTTGAAATAAATAGCGTGGACCTGTGGAGGAGTCTTGAGTCGTGTTTATTGTGCTAGGAGCATGCGATTTTTCCTCTGATTGCAATGTACATCTTCGTTATTTTAAGAGTTAATTGATTAAGGAACATGTATGACGACAAGAAAAGAAGTTGATGTGGAGATCTCATTAGAAAACATGGATTAGTTTTTATCTATTGCTAAGGGGTTGGTCTATAAACTTGGCTTAATAAAATCACCCTTATTGCTCTGTCTTTTTGACAATAGAACAAAACTGCCTTATTGCTCTGTCTTTGTGACAATAGAAGAAAACTGGTTAGGTACCAATTATGGAGTCAAGCTTGAATGCTTATTCTCCCAGGTGCCAGGGACCAACCTATCCCTCCCGTGAGGAACTCCTCTCTCCCTACATGTGGTTTGCCTCCTCTGCTTCAACATCAGTTTGTTTGAACAAAACAATGGGTAGGGGGGGGGGTGGAGGATCATATGCCAATAGAAAATTGTTGTACGACACCTAAATGACTTTTAAATAGAAGAAATATGTGTTTGCAAGATAGCAAGATGATTAGCATTTTCGTTACATTGAGTACTCAATAGATCCATGATTTTTCCAGCACGGTTGGCATTGCTTCAGCTAAATTAAATAAAATAAGTGTTCTGTTTTTATGCCATCAACAAAGAATGCGACATTCAGTAGTAGTTGGCATTGTTTCAGCTAAATTAAATAAAACAAGGGTTCTGTTTTTATGCCATCAACAAAGAATGCGGCATTAAGTAGTTCAAAATGTTGGCAGTTTCAAATATGGACAGTTACTCATATATAAAGCATAAAATGAAGCTTGTGCAAGTCAATGTGTTATCAAGCTTAAGGAATGATGAAACACTTCCCTGCACACAAATAAAATAACTTTGTCATCTTTGACTCAAACCATTATGAGGCAATGTTATTGTCTTACGTTATCTCTAATCCATGAGAGCCTCGTAGTGTTGAGAAATTAGAAACAACACCTAATCTTCTATCAATTGTATCCTTATAATCATGTACCGAAATTCAATGTAATTAAATACTTAGTTTTGTTACCTATTGTGCCTACTTTGTGTGACTCGTTGTTCTCCCCACAAGGTCAAAGTAGGGTAAAATTAACTTAGAGCAGGACAACTCAGTGTCACCTGCATGAATGAAATCTTTGTAGTGCCACAAGGAAACTTAAGATCTTAGCTAGGAAGCACCCTTATCATCCCTACTCTGGTGGTATTTTTGCATTCCAATGCAATGCAAAGCTCAATCCAAAATGTAGCAGGTACATAATAAAACAATAACTGCTCCATACTACGTTGATGGCAAGAGGCTAATGCTAACCATGAACAACTGGAGAAGGTTTGTGTGCTACATTAATATATATATATATATATATATATATATATATATATATATATATATATATAGGGTGGGTCTATTATGATAACACCCTTAAGAGTCTTATTTTGCACACCAAATCGCTTATTCTGCTAACACTTTGGCACCGTAACCAAACTCGAACCGAACCGCACAGGCAATAAAAAAGAAACACCCCACCTCGCTACGCTCCCCTAGTCAACTGGGCTCCCCCACCTCCCGACCCATCCCACACGCACCGCCGCCCGACCCGGCCACCAACCAACCCACGCCGCCCGCCGCCGGCCACCACCCAGCGCCACCCTCCCCGGCCACCAACCACCCCTCGCCGCCCAACCTGGCCACCACCTTTTGTTGGAAATATGCCCTAGAGGCAATAATAAATTAGTTATTATTATATTTCCTTGTTCATGATAATAGTTTATTATCCATGCTATAATTGTATTGATAGGAAACTCAGATACATGTGTGGGTACATAGACAACACCATGTCCGTAGTAAGCCTCTAGTTGACTAGCTCGTTGATCAATAGATGGTTACAGTTTCCTGACCATGGACATTGGATGTCGTTGATAACGGGATCACATCATTAGGAGAATGATGTGATGGACAAGACCCAATCCTAAGCCTAGCACAGAGATCGTGTAGTTCGTATGCTAAAGCTTTTCTAATGTCAAGTATCTTTTCCTTAGACCATGAGATTGTGCAACTCCCGGATACCGTAGGAATGCTTTGGGTGTACCAAACATCACAACGTAACTGGGTGGCTATAAAGGTGCACTACAGGTATCTCCGAAAGTGTCTGTTGGGTTGGCACGAATCGAGACTGGGATTTGTCACTCCGTGTGACGGAGAGGTATCTCTGGGCCCACTCGGTAGGACATCATCATAATGTGCACAATGTGACCAAGGGGTTGATCACGGGATGATGTGTTATGGAACGAGTAAAGAGACTTGCCGGTAACGAGATTGAACAAGGTATCGGTATACCGACGATCGAATCTCGGGCAAGTACAATACCGCTAGACAAAGGGAATTGTATACGGGATCGATTGAGTCCTTGACATCGTGGTTCATTCAATGAGATCATCGTGGAACATGTGGGAGCCAACATGGGTATCCAGATCCCGCTGTTGGTTATTGACCGGAGAACGTCTCGGTCATGTCTACATGTCTCCCGAACCCGTAGGGTCTACACACTTAAGGTTCGATGACGCTAGGGTTATAAAGGAAGTTTGTATGTGGTTACCGAATGTTGTTCGGAGTCCCGGATGAGATCCCGGACGTCACGAGGAGTTCCGGAATGGTCCGGAGGTAAAGATTTATATATGGAAAGTCCTGTTTTGGTCACCGGAAAAGTTTTGGGTTTTTCCGGTAACGTACCGGCACCACCGGGAGGGTCCCGGGGGTCCACCAAGTGGGCCCACCAACCCCGGAGGGCTGCTTGGGCCAAGTGTGGGAGGGGACCAGCCCCAGGTGGGCTGGTGCGCCCCCCCCACAAGGGGCCCAAGGCGCAGGAAGAGTGGGAGGGGGCAAACCCTAGGGGCAGATGGGCCCTAAGGCCCACCCCAGGCGCGCCTCCCCTCTCTTCCCCTCTGGCCGCCACCCAGATGGGATCTGGGGGCTGCCGCCACCCCCTGGGGAGGGAACCCTAGAGGGGGCGCAGCCCCCTCCCCTCCCCCTATAAATACATGAGGTCTGGGGGCTGCCCAACACACGAGTTTCTCTCCCTCTTGGCGCAGCCCTACCTCTCTCGCTTCTCCTCTCCCGCGGTGCTTGGCGAAGCCCTGCTGGACTACCACGCTCCTCCATCACCACCACGCCGTTGTGCTGCTGCTGGATGGAGTCTTCCTCAACCTCTCCCTCTCTCCTTGCTGGATCAAGGCGTGGGAGATGTCACCGGATTGTACGTGTGTTGAACGCGGAGGTGCCGTCCGTTCGGCACTAGGATCTCCGGTGATTTGGATCACGACGAGTACGACTCCTTCAACCCCGTTCTCTTGAACGCTTCCGCTTAGCGATCTACAAGGGTATGTAGATGCACTCTCCTTTTCCTCGTTGCTGGTTTCTCCATAGATAGATCTTGGTGACACGTAGGAAAATTTTGAATTTCTGCTACGTTCCCCAACAGTGGTATCAGAGCTAGGTCTATTGCGTAGATTCTTTGCACGAGTAGAACACAAAGTAGTTGTGGGCGTTGATGTTGTTCAATATGCTTACCGTTACTAGTCCAATCTTGTTTCGACGGTATTGTGGGATGAAGCGGCCCGGACCGACCTTACATGTACTCTTACGTGAGACATGTTCCACCGACTGACATGCACTTGGTGCATAAGGTGGCTAGCGGGTGCCAGTCTCTCCCACTTTAGTCAGAACGGATTCGATGAAAAGGGTCCTTATGAAGGGTAAATAGCAATTGGCATATCACGTTGTGGTTTTGCGTAGGTAAGAAACGTTCTTGCTAGAAACCCATAGCAGCCACGTAAAACATGCAAACAACAATTAGAGGACGTCTAACTTGTTTTTGCAGGGTATGCTATGTGATGTGATATGGCCAAGAAGAATGTGATGAATGATATGTGATGTATGAGATTGATCATGTTCTTGTAATAGGAATCACGACTTGCATGTCGATGAATATGACAACCGGCAGGAGCCATAGGAGTTGTCTTTATTTATTGTATGACCTGCGTGTCATTGAATAACGCCATGTAATTACTTTACTTTATTGCTAACTGGTAGCCATAGTAGTAGAAGTAATAGTTGGCGAGACAACTTCATGAAGACACGATGATGGAGATCATGGTGTCATGCCGGTGACGATGATGATCATGGAGCCCCGAAGATGGAGATCAAAAGGAGCAAAATGATATTGGCCATATCATGTCACTATTTGATTGCATGTGATGTTTATCATGTTTATACATCTTATTTGCTTAGAACGACGGTAGTAAATAAGATGATCCCTCATTAAAACTTCAAGAAAATGTTCCCCCTAACTGTGCACCGTTGCGAAAGTTCGCCGTTTCTAAGCACCACGTGATGATCGGGTGTGATGGATTCTTACGTTCACATACAACGGGTGTAAGACAGATTTACACACGCGAAACACTTAGGTTGACTTGACGAGCCTAGCATGTACAGACATGGCCTCGGAACACAAGAGACCGAAAGGTCGAGCATGAGTCGTATAGTAGATACGATCAACATGAAGATGTTCACCGATGATGACTAGTCCGTCTCACGTGATGATCGGACACGGCCTAGTTGACTCGGATCATGTAATCACTTAGATGACTAGAGGGATGTCTATCTAAGTGGGAGTTCATAAGATGAACTTAATTATCCTGAACATAGTCAAAAGATCTTTGCAAATTATGTCGTAAGCTCGCGCTTTAGTTCCACTATTTAGATATGTTCCTAGAGAAAATATAGTTGAAAGTTGACAGTAGCGATTATGCGGTCAGTAGAAAGCTTATGTCCTTAATGCACCGCTCAGTGTGCAGAACCCCAAACATCGTCTGTGGATGTTGCGAACATCGGACATACACGTTTTGATAACTACGTGATAGTTCAGTTAAATGGCTTAGAGTAGAGGCACCAAAGACGTTTTCGAAACATCGTGGAACATATGAGATGTTTCGAGGGCTGAAATTGGGATTTCAGGCTCGTGCCCATGTCAAGAGGTATAAGACCTCCGACGATTTTCTTAGCCGGCAAACTAAGGGAGAAAAGCTCAATCGTTGAGCTTGTGCTCAGATTGTCTGAGTGCAACAATCACTTGAATCGAGTGGGAGTTGATCTTCCAGATGAGATAGTGATGTTTTTCCAAAGTCATTGCCACCAAGCTGCTAGAGCTTCGTGATGAACTATAATATATCAGGGATAGATATGATGATCCTTGAGGTATTCGCGATGTTTGACAGCGCGAAAGTAGAAATCAAGAAGGAGCATCAATTGTTGATGGTTGGTGAAACCACTAGTTTCAAGAAGGGCAAGGGCAAGAAGGGATACTTCATGAAACGGCAAATCAGCTACTGCTCTAGTGAAGAAACCCAAGGTTGAACCCAAACCCGAGACTAAGTGCTTCTGTAATAAGGGGAACAACCACTGGAGCAGAATTACCCTAGATACTTGGTAGATGAGAAGGCTGGCAAAGTCGATAGAAGTATATTGGATATACATTATGTTAATGTGTACTTTACTAGTACTCCTAGTAGCACCAGGGTATTAAGATACCGGTTCAGTTGCTAAGTGTTACTAACTCGAAATAAAAGAGCTACGGAATAAACGGAGACTAGCTAAAGGTGAGCTAACGATATGTGTTGGAAGTGTTTCCAAGTTTGATGTGATCAAACATCGCACGCTCCCTCTACCATCAAGATTAGTATTAAACCTGAATAATTGTCATTTGGTGTTTGCGTTGAACATAGACATAATTGGGTTATGTCTATCACAATACGGTTATTCATTTAAGGAGAATAATGGTTACTCTATTTATTTGAATAATACCTTCAATGGTCTTTGTCAGGACCCCGACTCAATGCCACATCGATCTAGCATGTAACACCTCATATCACTTTGCGGCCTCACGCACGGTATTCCCACGGGTGTCGCCTTACCTTTGCCTGGGACCGTTTGCGCCTTTTGGCACACGTATATGATAGTGTCGCTAGCATCCATATGATAAGGAGCCCGGGCTGACATGGCTAGTCGTAAACCCAAAGTGGCACAGACTTACAGGGACAGGCATCCATGACCCAGCATCGAACGTGTCGGTCATCAGCGAGTGAATCCAGGCTGTAGCACTGGGCTAGCAGGACTCCGGTGAACCGGGCTGTAGCGGGCTAACAGGACTCCGGTATTCATCGCGTGACATTTCCCCGAGGGGACAGACACAGGAACGAAGAAGGACACATGCCGGCCAGCCTAAGTGTTCCGGAGCAGTCCCAAGCTACCATGGCTCAGTGGAAAAACCAGGAGACATTTCCCGGTAAGAGAGGCTACTAAGGATAAACAACTAGATAGCCAGATCCCACACATACCAAGCATTTCAATAACATACACACAATATGCTCGATATGTGCAAATACAACATGGCATCACAACATGACTCTATGACTCAAGTATTTATTCATTAGGCTCCGAGGAGCGAGGTATTACAAACAGGGGTCTCATGACCCAACATTCAGAGCATACAAGTCAAAGCACAAGCGGAAGCTATCATGTCTGAGTACAGACATCTATAAATGAAAAAGGCTGAGAAGCCTGACTATCTACCAGATCCTGCCGAGGGCACAAGATCGTAGCTGAGGTAACAAGCTAAACGTCGAAGTCCACGTGGAACTACTAGTGAGACTGAAATCTCTCTGCAAGACATAAAATAGGCAAACGTGAGTACAAATGTACCCAGCAAGACTTACATCAGAACTAACTACATATGCATCATTATCAACAAGGGGATGGTGGAGTTTGACTGCAGCAAGCCAGCTTTGACTCGGTGGCTAACCTGAACTACGACTGCAAGTAACTCTTTTGAGGTGGCGCACACGAGTCCACATATTCACCAACCAATACACCACTATGGAACCGCTCCCGTCTCCCTACGAGAATGCCATCCATAGCACTCACGCTTATCTTGCGTATTTTAGAGTATCCACTTTCACTTGTCTATGAACTGATATAGGCAACCCAGAAGTCCTTTTCCACGGACACGGCTATTCGAATAGATGATGTTAACCCTGCAGGGGTGTACTTCTTCATACATGTTTCCACCACTTAGCGTCTGCACACGACATGTGCTCGGCAGACTTCAAGCGAAAGCCGACGTGGGTGTAGACCACGACCTACCTAAACACTCAAGTCTCTAGTCCAGGTTTATCGCCTATTCGGGTTCCATCCATGAGGAGATCCGGCCGGAGTTTCGCTCACAGCCCCAAACGATATGAACAGGGTTCCGTGACACCAAACGGGCGCCCGGTATACCCGGCCACGTGCCTACCGCATCACAGCCCACCCCTATGGTCAGCGCTGTCCACGGCCTCCAGTAAGCTACAAACACCAGAAACTACTTGCAACTCCTGGATAGAGGACTTGGGTGAATAAGAAGTCGAGCGGGGTCATATTTCAGGGCCCAATGTATGGTAGTAGCTGAATCATGGATCACAAACATAGAACTCAGTTCCTGAGGACGGCTGCAATGAGACAACCCACCATGTACTCCTACATGGCCTCTCACCGCTACCTTTACCAAAACGTGTTCACACACTTAGCTCACACACAGTAGGACATGTTCACACACCTCTGATTCATCCCCGATGAATCAGACCTGACTCAACTCTAAGCAGTAGCAGGCATGACAAACAAACATGAATGAGTAGGCACAACAGGGCTCAAACAACTCCTACTCATGCTAGTGGGTTTCATCTATTTACTGTGGCAATGACAGGTCATGCAAAGGATAAAGGGGTTCAGCTACCGCAGCAAGTAACAGATGAATCAGTGTTGTCCTAATGCATTAAAAGAGAGCAGGAGCGAGAGATTAGGATTGTATTGGAATGAACAAGGGGGTTTTGCTTGCCTGGCACTTCTGAAGATAACATTGAGTCTTCATCAGTGTCAACGATCACATCGTCGGTACAACGTCTACCGAGGGGAACAACACCGGCAAACACAGAAGAAACACGATCAATGCAATGCACAATATGATGCATGCTATGACATGGCAATATGAATGTGTTTTGGGCTAATGCACCTAGCTATGATTTAAATGAAGTTGGTTTGAATACATGATTCAAATTCCAACTCCATATATGATTATTTAAATGCCCTTTATTTGTTTTGTCCAAAACAGAGGACAAACATTGTTCAAACATGCATGAAAATGGTACAGATGGATTCCTTGAATTTTTCTGATAATTTTTCATATATAAATTATTTAATTTGGAGTTACGGTTGAATTTCTATGAATTTTAGAAGTTTTAGGCATTTTCTGAAATTTCCTGACTATAATAATCTAGTAAATGATTTAACTGCGTCAGCCTGACGCCAGCATGACGTCAGCGAGTCAACGGCCAGGTCCAGGTCAAACCTGACGTGCGGGGTCCACACGTCAGTGACACAGGATCTAATCCCGGTCAAACCCAGCGCTGACTGGGGTTTGACCAGGGGTGGGGCCCACTGTCAGTGGCTGTAGGTTGCTTAACTAGCTGGGTTAGCTCCTAATGACGGAGCCACGTCAGCTCCCACCGGAGTTTCGCCGGCGGTGACCTCGAACCACGGCGGAGTTCGCTCGGAACTCGCCAGAGTCGACGGATCGACGCGCCAGGGGCACCAGAGGATAGCCCGTGCCCGTGCGCATCTAGGGGGACCAACGGGAGGTGCGGGGGTGGCCGGAGTTCGCCGGAGTGGAGCCCGAGGTGGCGGGCGGAGCTCAGGCGAGCTCGGGTTCGAGGCCACAGCGGCCTTGGCGACGCGGGGATAACACCTACGGTGTCTACATGGTGCGGCGAGAACGTTGGACGCATGCCCGGGACCGAATGGTCACCGGAGCGTCATCGCCGGCGAGCTTTGGCGGCGGCGCTGTCGGGTGAGAAAGGCACGGCGGCTACGGCATACTAGGGAGAAAACGGAGAAGGGGAGGAGGATCAGGAGCTCACAGCGGTTCCAGTAGGCGTCGAAGCGGGCTCGGGGAAGGTCGGAGCTGAGCGGGGCGGCGAGGCCGATCTTCGGCGGCCGAGGAGGGGAAAAGCGTCGGGGCGGCTCTTCGGGGCTCTTCCGGTCACGTGGCTCGGTGAGGGGGTTGGCGACGAGGTGCAGGAGCTCGGGAGCAGCTCGGGGCATCGTCGGAACGGCGGTGGTCGCGGCAACGGCGAACGGCGGCGATGGGCGTGTTCGGTGAGGAGAACAGAGGAGGGGGAGAGCGTTTCGGGGAGAGAGAGGAGAGGGGCACGGGGAGAGTAGGAGGGCTAGAGGGTTGCGTGGCGCTCGGGAGAGGCATCCATAGGAGGAGGAGGCAGCCAGGCA
>NC_057807.1:346965018-346965921 GCF_018294505.1 Triticum aestivum | reverse complement strand
GGCGGCCGGAGATGGGGAAGATGGCGTGGGCGGCGATGCAGGGCTCCCGCAGTCGAACGGGCTGGCGTAGACGATGCAAGAGACGATGGCGGTTCTTCTGGGCTTATCGACAGGGCGAGGGGTGGCCGGTGGCCACGGTGGTTGCGAGCGACGTCGGCGGCGGCTCTCGGTCATGGGGGGGGAAGCAGAGGAGCGAGGGGGAGGGAGGTCCAGAGAGCGAGGGAGAAGTGAGAGGGGGTCGGGGAGGCGCGTGGCGTCGCGGACGGGGTCCAGGGCGACGAGAGGAAGGCGGCAAGCAGGAGGTGGCCGGGGCATCGCCAGCGCTCGCCACCGAGCTGCTTCGGGACGAGGGGAGGAAGACGACAGGGGGTGGGGAAGCGGCGGTGGGCTGGGCCGCTGGAGGAGCTGGGCCGGCTGGGCTGCCAGGTGAGCGCCAGGTAGTTTTCTCTCCTCTCTGCTTTTCCTATTTCTGTTTTCTATTTTCTGTAGTTTGTTTTGATTTAGTTTTAGACACTAAATCATTTTTATTGCTTCTGATAATTATGGTAGGGACTAGTAGGATTATTCCAAAGCCCTTCATCAAAGATCAGAATTATTGGACATATATTAATTAATTAAGAAATATATATCCAATGCAAATAGTTATTTATTTAATTCAAAGGCCCAAAATAATTAACTCTGAGATACCAAAAATATTGTTTTGAGTTTTACCTCTTTGCAATATTTTCAGAGACTAAGAGGAACATTTTCTTGGACTTCTTTGAGAAGATTTTAATGTTGATCATTTTTAGAAGGTTTCTGAGGCTTTGAAAATCCCTCAATTCAAATTTCATTTGAATTAAAACATGATGCTCACATGAGGCCTAGCCTAGTGCATAACAGGACCAGGGATGTGACATAGGG
>NC_057807.1:346952344-346965008 GCF_018294505.1 Triticum aestivum | reverse complement strand
TTTTAAAGTTGTTTTGCCACTGTTTTGAATTTAAACAAATTCAAACAATGTCAAAAACTCCTCTGAATATTTTTATTTTGCTAGATGGACTTTTCCAAAAGCTCATAAAATATTTCAGGGGTATTTGAAATTATATTCTAATTATATGAATATAATTCAAATTCAAATAGCTAATGATTTAAATTCAAAGTCCCAAGATTAAGTCCTTAAAAATGTTCAATATTTTGGTTGGGACCAGAACCCTTGCCAAAAATTGTCAAACATCTAAGAAGAGCATTTTGGAACAATGAATGAGATTTTAGGGTTTTTGCCCTTCTTTTATTTAGGGTTTTGAGGCTTCCAAATTTCCCCAGTTCAAGTTCAAAAATTTAAACATGATGCAAACACTAGGCAGCACCAGAAGCTAGGGATGTGACAACTCACCCCCACGAAACAAGAATCTCGACCCGAGATTCAAGACGTGAGGTAAGAAGACAGAGGGGACACGAAGCTAGCACAATCTTCACGATCCAGGTTGCACTTCATAAGAACCTTGATTCGATCATCATCTTGTCTCGACGTCTTGCTCCGGGAACTCCAACTAACATGACAACGAGAGGGAAGGAAAGACCCTAAAAGAATCGTTCTTCTCGAAGGTCGAACAACTCAGAATTAACTCTCGGAATGAGACATAGCAACATCTCTTGAGCTGAGAGACGAAGCACACCTCTAGCGGAAAGGAGTGGAACAAATGACGGAGGGATCACTAGGTAGACAACAATTCCACACTTAAAAAGGTGGTAAACGATTGCCAACGTAGCGAGGAGTTGAGTTGCCATGATACCACAACGAGGCACC
The DNA here is from genome assembly GCF_018294505.1 of Triticum aestivum. Classification (NCBI taxonomy): domain Eukaryota; kingdom Viridiplantae; phylum Streptophyta; class Magnoliopsida; order Poales; family Poaceae; genus Triticum; species Triticum aestivum. The sequence goes on along the minus strand of NC_057807.1, from coordinate 346,964,171 downwards.
TTAGGGATGGTGACTCGTAGATATATCCCCTTAAGTGGCAAAAATAATTACCTTTGATTCAGAGATCATTGATACTCTTTAAACCAGCCTAAGGCAATTCTCGAGCGATCGTTTGGAGGGGGTCGGTAGAATGGCATACTCGGACTTGGATGATGTGCATTACCTTGTTGAAGACAACGTCATAGATGATTTTGTTTATCATCGGAAATGGATGAGACCCATGGTAGAATGGCACATTAGCGGTGCAAGCTGGGAACAAAATGCAAAATGCTGGGAATGATTCTGGTAACTGGGGAAGAACCCAACAATAGAGAGTGAATTCACTGTTTGAAAAGGTCATAGCATTGCCGAGGAAACTGAGAGCACTATACAGTTAATGCCGACGATCAAACCTAGCACTTGCGCGTGCTCTCAAGAACTTGAGCATTTCCATATTCATCAAGGTTTTACCAATATCCGTGTCAAGGATCTTGGCAACACAACTTGCTACCATGATGAATGATGATGGATGATGCAGATGCAAAGGAAGATAACACTTTCTCAGATTTCACCCTTGGCGGGGCCAAGGAAATAAAATCTGGATGATCGACCGAGAGACATTTAGCACCCCGCTTCTAATGTTCTCCTTGACGTGCTAGTGTAACCCATTCATAGAAATGGTTTGATATCTAGAACATCAAGTAAAGGTCGGACTTCGGGATCTCAAAAATCCATAAGGGTCAACTAGGGAGTAAATCCCATGAAATCCTTATGGGGAGGTAGCCAACTTCCTCAAACAAGATACTATAATAATAGGTCTATCGGATGGGTGTGTTGGCCACGACATCCACCTTGCCGGTTATCGAGAGACCAATATTATAATTCTTGGGAAATGTTCCAACCATCACATCTGCCTGAGATTCAGATCTGGTTGGTGTCAGGATATCCCAGACTCATCAAGTCTAGAAAGAAAAATGAAAGTTTGCAACACAAATCGACGAGATAATGTTGCGGGATTCTCGGGGAGTGAGCTACGGTAGCAAGCTCCAAAACATGAGCTGGTTCTGCTACAACATGTGAACATGTTGTCCGAGACAAGCATGACCACACAGTAGTCTTATAATAAAACACTACCGAGTTCAGGAGGGAAACCATCATCGAGGATATCGAAGTCCTTGCATAAGTCTTGCTCTTAAGAAGGAACTCCTTCTCCTTGAACAAATCAATCAGTGGCTTGGTGTGCTAGGGACACATATAGAATGGAGGTTGCAAGTCTCCGAACCACAGAATACTTCGCACGTATGCATGACTGATTTGGGATGATTCCAAAGGAAACAACATTGACTTTCTCGAATCCACGGCGGCAACTTGCATCAAATGCACATGAACTGGAGGAAGTCACTTCTTACATCCGAACATATGCTTCATGAACTAGCATGAAGAAATGCTTTCAAAAGTTTCCAACACTAGCTTAATGTTCAACAAATCATGGAGGAGATAAGGATGTTGTCAATGGGCTCAACAACAATTCATCCGGGTTTCCTTTTAAAAGGAATTCCATAGTTAAGTGAACACGGTGATAGCATTGGTCAGACCAAAGAATATAATGGTGTATGCTCGAGGAAAACCCACGAGTAAGACAACATTACGAACATCGTTGGTTCTGACTTGATTTGAGGATAGCCCACACCCAAATCAAAGGTTGGACAAGATGATAGGTCCAACAACTGATCACAGGGACCAATCGATGAAGACATCATCTTTCTTCAACATACATACAAGATATCCCTTAATATGAACTAAGTCGGAGAAGCCGTTATCTTCCAGCTCTCCAAGTTGTTGTTTAGCTTAACCAACTAGCTCAGGGGTATCCAACACGGATTCTTGGAGAAATGGTGGTTTACAGGAATAAACCAACTTGATCACGAGATCAACATAGCGGTCAGGCGGCAACCTGGTAATATTTCCGAGAAGATCTTTGGAAAATCACGAACCACCGGTATGTTACTAAGCTCGAGAACAATCTTGCTTTCCAGGGCAAGACGATATGATCAAATAAGCAAGGATTGGCACTATCCTAACTCACCGATCGGAGAGTGCACCAGGAATAAGGACCAGGTAGCACAATCAACCTTAGGGTGGCGATTCAATAATCAACACGCTAAGAATGAGGTTATCGTCCATTTAACTACCAAGCAATGGGGTTGCTAGCAGTATTGATTTCACACACCACGACTCACTTGTCGGCATTCTGGTTACAATAACACAGGAACCGAGGAATGAACAATGATGGCAAGAAATATCAGTGTACCAAGAGTTCATAGGATGGTGTGCAATTCCTATAACAATCCCGATATAAAGATGGTAATACTCCAAGGTAGAACAGAACTAGAAGCTGGATTGGCATTTGATCTGCGGAATACAACTGCTTTGACCCAATCCTAGATATGGATGAGGTACTGGAGTTTGTTTCTCCTAGTCATTCTGGAATAGAATGGCTTGACGGACCACAAGAGTAATAGGCATGCACGCATACTCTTGACTATCAAATGATAGACCAGGGTTAGAAGACAACTAGGAGGGACAACTCAAAGGAACATATAACTTTCTAAGTTGTGGATGCATAGATTAGTATGTCGAACCAAGTTCAACATAATTCTTCCGGATAACCCATGCAGAAAGGTTGAGCTGGCAGAGTCACAATATAGCATGGAAAACTCATCGAGAGCACTCTTGTTATCATATTTTGGTTCAGAAGAACTCCTGCCAAGAATGGTTCATGGTATTTGGAAGAACGATATACCACGGACCTCGAGGACTATCGCAAAGGTTACTAATATCCTAAAGGAACTAACAACACTATCAACATGATGTAAGTAGGGTGAATCTCGGGTTCAAGAACCCAGAAATAGAATGCCTACTACTAAGTAGCACCACGAGATGCCTTCGAGAATGATGGCCAGAATCTTCACACTGGGAACACAAAATATTGCTAGATTACTAGGTGACTCCCTAAAACACCTAGGGTCATAATAATAGCTCCAACATATATGTCAAGGCAATAAATTACCTCAACGCACCGGTTAGTGTGCTTATTCTGACCATAAAGGACATTGGGAACGGAAAGAAAGGATTTGCAAATGCATCAGACTATTTAGAAACCTGGGATGACTCGGACAGCATAACGGCTGTAAATGCTCAGAAAAGATTTGAGACATTCACAAAAATGGTGGCATAACCACTCAGAAGCACAATATCAAGGTTTTGAGATCAACAGTTAACATACAGAAGTCGTAGGAACTGAACTCAAGCTTAAATCCAACAATCTTATAGGTCTACGGATTAGTAACACGTGATCCTGATAGAAAGAAGAGATAGCCTAGTTCTTAATCCCCGTAGGAAAGATAAGATGACTCAGATCAGAAGGCATAAGGTATAAGGAGTAAAAAGAGCCTTACGTTCCATCCCACAATCAATTCCCTTATATAACTAAAGAATTTCTAGACTCAACTTCGACCAGTTTGGCTTGGTAATCCTACAGGCAGTCAAGCTCTGATACCAACGCTGTCAGGACCCCGACTCAATGCCACATCGATCTAGCATGTAACACCTCATATCACTTTGCGGCCTCACGCACGGTATTCCCACGGGTGTCGCCTTACCTTTGCCCGGGACCGTTTGCGCCTTTTGGCACACGTATATGATAGTGTCGCTAGCATCCATATGATAAGGAGCCCGGGCTGACATGGCTAGTCGTAAACCCAAAGTGGCACAGACTTACAGGGACAGGCATCCATGACCCAACATCGAACGTGTCGGTCATCAGCGAGTGAATCCAGGCTGTAGCACTGGGCTAGCAGGACTCCGGTGAACTGGGCTGTAGCGGGCTAACAGGACTCCGGTATTCATCGCGTGACATTTCCCCGAAGGGACAGACACAGGAACGAAGAAGGACACATGCCGGCCAGCCTAAGTGTTCCGGAGCAGTCCCAAGCTACCATGGCTCAGTGGAAAAACCAGGAGACATTTCCCGGTAGGAGAGGCTACTAAGGATAAACAACTAGATAGCCAGATCCCACACATACCAAGCATTTCAATAACATACACACAATATGCTCGATATGTGCAAATACAACATGGCATCACAACATGACTCTACGACTCAAGTATTTATTCATTAGGCTCCGAGGAGCGAGGTATTACAAACAGGGGTCTCATGACCCAACATTCAGAGCATACAAGTCAAAGCACAAGCGGAAGCTACCATGTTTGAGTACAGACATCTATAAATGAAAAAGGCTGAGAAGCCTGACTATCTACCAGATCCTGCCGAGGGCACAAGATCGTAGCTGAGGTAACAAGCTAAACGTCGAAGTCCACGTGGAACTACTAGTGAGACTGAAATCTCTCTGCAAGACATAAAATAGGCAAACGTGAGTACAAATGTACCCAGCAAGACTTACATCAGAACTAACTACATATGCATCATTATCAACAAGGGGATGGTGGAGTTTGACTGCAGCAAGCCAGCTTTGACTCGGTGGCTAACCTGAACTATGACTGCAAGTAACTCTTTTGAGGTGGCGCACACGAGTCCACATATTCACCAACCAATACACCACTATGGAACCGCTCCCCTCTCCCTACGAGAACGCCATCCATAGCACTCACGCTTATCTTGCGTATTTTAGAGTATCCACTTTCACTTGTCTATGAACTGATATAGGCAACCCAGAAGTCCTTTTCCGCGGACACGGCTATTCGAATAGATGATGTTAACCCTACAGGGGTGTACTTCTTCATACATGTTTGCACCACTTAGCGTCTGCACACGACATGTGCTCGGCAGACTTCAAGCGAAAGCCGACGTGGGTGTAGACCATGACCTACCTAAACACTCAAGTCTCTAGTCCAGGTTTATCGCCTATTCGGGTTCCATCCATGAGGAGATCCGGCCGGAGTTTCGCTCACAGCCCCAAACGATGTGAACAGGGTTCCGTGACACCAAACGGGCGCCCGGTATACCCGACCACGTGCCTACGCATCACAGCCCACCCCTACGGTCAGCGCTGTCCACGGCCTCCAGTAAGCTACAAACACCAGAAACTACTTGCAACTCCTGGACAGAGGACTTGGGTGAATAAGAAGTCGAGCGGGGTCATATTTCAGGGCCCAATGTATGGTAGTAGCTGAATCATGGATCACAAACACAGAACTCAGTTCCTGAGGACGGCTGCAATGAGACAACCCACCATGTACTCCTACATGGCCTCTCACCGCTACCTTTACCAAAACATGTTCACACACTTAGCTCACACACAGTAGGACATGTTCACACACCTCTGATTCATCCCCGATGAATCAGACCTGACTCAACTCTAATCAGTAGCAGGCATGACAAACAAACATGAATGAGTAGGCACAACAGGGCTCAAACAACTCCTACTCATGCTAGTGGGTTTCATCTATTTACTGTGGCAATATCAGGTCATGCAAAGGATAAAGGGGTTCAGCTACCGCAGCAAGTAACAGATGAATCGGTGTTGTCCTAATGCATTAAAAGAGAGCAGGAGTGAGAGATTAGGATTGTATCGGAATGAACAAGGGGGTTTTGCTTGCCTGGCACTTCTGAAGATAACATTGAGTCTTCATCAGTGTCAACGATCACATCGTCGGTACAACGTCTACCGAGGGGAACAACACCGGCAAACACAGAAGAAACACGATCAATGCAATGCACAATATGATGCATGCTATGACATGGCAATATGAATGTGTTTTGGGCTAATGCACCTAGCTATGATTTAAATGAAGTTGGTTTGAATACATGATTCAAATTCCAACTCCATATATGATTATTTAAATGCCCTTTATTTGTTTTGTCCAAAACAGAGGACAAACATTGTTCAAACATGCATGAAAATGGTACAGATGGATTCCTTGAATTTTTCTGATAATTTTTCATATATAAATTATTTAATTTGGAGTTACGGTTGAATTTCTATGAATTTTAGAAGTTTTAGGCATTTTCTGAAATTTCCTGATTATAATAATCCAGTAAATGATTTAACTGCGTCAGCCTGACGCCAACATGACGTCAGCGAGTCAACGGCCAGGTCCAGGTCAAACCTGACGTGCGGGGTCCACACGTCAGTGACACAGGATCTAATCCCGGTCAAACCCAGCGCTGACTGGGGTTTGACCAGGGGTGGGGCCCACTGTCAGTGGCTGTAGGTTGCTTAACTAGCTGGGTTAGCTCCTAATGACGGAGCCACGTCAGCTCCCGCCGGAGTTTCGCCGGCGGTGACCTCGAACCGTGGCGGAGTTCGCTCGGAACTCGCCAGAGTCGACGGATCGACGCGCCAGGGGCACCAGAGGATAGCCCGTGCCCGTGCGCATCTAGGGGGACCAACGGGAGGTGCGGGGGTGGCCGGAGTTCGCCGGAGTGGAGCCCGAGGCGGCGGCCGGAGCTCGGGCGAGCTCGGGTTCGAGGCCACAGCGGCCTTGGCGACGCGGGGATAACACCTACGGTGTCTACATGGTGCGGCGAGAACGTTGGACGCATGCCCGGGACCGAATGGTCACCGGAGCGTCATCGCCGGCGAGCTTTGGCGGCAGCGCTGTCGGGTGAGAAAGGCACGGCGGCTACGGCATACTAGGGAGAAAACGGAGAAGGGGAGGAGGATCAGGAGCTCACAGCGGTTCCAGTAGGCGTCGAAGCGGGCTCGGGGAAGGTCGGAGCTGAGCGGGGCGGCGAGGCCGATCTCCGGCGGCCGAGGAGGGGAAAAGCGTCGGGGCGGCGCTTCGGGGCTCTTCCGGTCACGTGGCTCGGTGAGGGGGTTGGCGACGAGGTGCAGGAGCTCGGGAGCAGCTCGGGGCATCGTCAGAACGGCGGTGGTCGCGGCAACGGCGAACGGCGGCGATGGGCGTGTTCGGTGAGGAGAACAGAGGAGGGGGAGAGCGTTTCGGGGAGAGAGAGGAGAGGGGCACGGGGAGAGTAGGAGGGCTAGAGGGTTGCGTGGCGCTCGGGAGAGGCATCCAAAGGAGGAGGAGGCAGCCAGGCAGGGAGGAGGTCGCCGGGGCGCGTGGCCGCGCGCGCCGGGCGCGTGCCCGTGTCCTTCTGGCGAGGGAGGAAGACGACAGGGGGGGGGGAAGCGGCGGTGGGCTGGGCCGCTGGAGGAGCTGGGCCGGCTGGGCTACCAGGTGAGCGCCAGGTAGTTTTCTCTCCTCTCTGCTTTTCCTATTTCTGTTTTCTATTGTTTTAAAGTTGTTTTGCCACTGTTTTGAATTTAAACAAATTCAAACAATGTCAAAAACTCCTCTGAATATTTTTATTTTGCTAGATGGACTTTTCCAAAAGCTCATAAAATATTTCAGGGGTATTTGAAATTATATTCTAATTATATGAATATAATTCAAATTCAAATAGCTAATGATTTAAATTCAAAGTCCCAAGATTAAGTCCTTAAAAATGTTCAATATTTTGGTTGGGACCAGAACCCTTGCCAAAAATTATCAAACATCTAAGAAGAGCATTTTGGAACAATGAATGAGATTTTAGGGTTTTTGCCCTTCTTTTATTTAGGGTTTTGAGGCTTCCAAATTTCCCCAGTTCAAGTTCAAAAATTTAAACATGATGCAAACACTAGGCAGCACCAGAAGCTAGGGATGTGACAGTCTTGCACCTAAAGGAATGGTTTATTGAATCTCGGTCGTAGTGATACACATTTTCATGCCAAAAGATATAAGATAGTAATGATAGTACCACCTACTTGTGGCACTGCCATGTAAGTCATATTGGTATAAAACGCATGAAGAAGCTCCATGTTGATGGATCTTTGGACTCACTCATTTTTTCAAAAGTTTGAGACATGCGAACCATGTCTATTGGTGTATACGCATGAAGAAACTCCATGCAGATGGATCGTTTGGACTCACTTGATTTTGAATCACTTGAGATATGCAAATCATAGCACATGGGCAAGATGACTGAAAAGCCACGGTTTCAGTAAGATGGAACAAGATAGCAACTTGTTGGAAGTAACACATTTTGATGTGTGCAGTCCAATGAGTGCTGAGGCATGCAGTGACTATCATTATGTTCTTACTTCACAGATGATTCGAGTAGATGTTGAGTATATTTACTTGATAAAACACAAGTCTGAATTATTAAATGGTTCAAGTAATTTTAGAGTGAAGTAGAAGATCATTGTGACAAGAGGATAAAATGTCTATGATATGATCATAGAGACAAGTATCTGAGTTACAAGCTTTGGCACGAAATTAAGACATTGTGGAAATTGTTTCACAATTAATACCGCCTGGAACACCATAGTGTGATGGTGTGTCCGAACATCATAGTTGCACCCTATTGGATATGGTGCGTACCATGATGTCTCTTATCGAATTACCACTATCGTTCATGGGTTAGGCATTAGAGACAACCGCACTCACTTTAAATAGGGCACCATGTAATTCCATTGAGATGACACCGTATGAACTATGGTTTAGAGAAACCTAAGTTGTCGTTTCTTAAAGGTTTGGGGCTGCGACACTTATGTGAAAAAGTTTCAGGTTGATAAGCTCGAACCCAAAGCGGATAAAATGCATCTTCATAGGACAGCCAAAACAGTTGGGTATACCTCCTAATTCAGATTCGAAAGCAATAGGGATTGTTTCTTGAACCGGGTCCTTTCTCGAGGAAAAGTTTGTCTCGAAAAGTTGAGTGGGAGGATGGTGGAGACTTGATGAGGTTAATGAACCATCACTTCAACAAGTGTGTAGCAGGGCACAGGAAGTTGTTCCTGTGGCGCCTACACCAATTGAAGTAGAATCTTATGATAGTAATCATGAAGTTTTTGGATCAAGTCACTACCGTACCTCGTAGGGTGACAAGGATGCATACTACTTTAGAGTGGTACATTAATCCTGTCTTGAAGGTCATGTTGCTAGACAACAATGAACCTACGAGCTATGGAGAAGCGATGGTGGGCCCAAATTCCGACAAATGGTTAGAAGCCATGAAATCCGAGATAGGATGCATGTATCAGAACAAAGCATGGACTTTGGTGGACTTGCCCAATGATCGCCAAGCCATTGAGATAAATGGATCTTTAAGAAGAAGACGGACGTGGACGGTAATGTCACTGTCTATGAAGCTCGACTTGTGGCGAAGAGTTTTTCACAAGTTCAAGGAGTTGACTACGATGAGATTTTCTCATCCATAGCGATGCTTAAGTCCGTCGGAATCATGTTAGCATTAGCTGCATTTATGAAATCTGGCAGATGGATGTCAAAACGAGTTTCCTTACCAGTCTTCGTAAGGAAAGGTTGTATGCGATACAATCAGAAAGGTTTTGTCGATCCTAAGGATGCTAAAAGGTATGCAAAGCTCCAGCAATCCTTCTAAGGACTGGAGTAAGCATCTCGGAGTTGGAATGTACGCTTTGATGAGATGATCAAAGATTTTGGGTTTATACAAAGTTTATGAGAAACATGTATTTCCAAAGAAGTGAGTGGGAGCACTATAGAATTTCTGATAAGTATATGTTGTTGACATATTGTTGATCAGAAATGATGTAGAATTTCTGGAAAGCATATAGGGTTATTTGAAAGGTGTTTTTCAATAGAAAACCTGGATTAAGCTACTTGAACATTGAGCATCAAGATCTATGAGGATAGATCAAAAATGCTTAATGGTACTTTCAAATGAGCATATACCTTGACATGATCTTGAAGGTGTTCAAGATGGATCAGTCAAATAAGGAGTTTTTGCCTGAGTAGTAAGGTCGTCCCCTATGCTTTGGACGTAGGCTCTACAGTATGCCATGCTAAGTACCGCACCTGATGTGTGCCTAGCCGCTTGTCTGGCAAGAGGGTACAAAGGTGATCAAGGAGTGGATCACTAGATAGCGGTCAAAGTTGTCCTTAGAGGAATAAGGATATGTTTCTCGATTATGGAGGTGTTAAAGAGTTCGGCGTAAAGGGTTACGTCGATGCAAGCTTTAACACCTATCCGAATGACTCTGAGTAGCAAACCGGATACGTATAGTGGAGCAACCATTTGGAATAGCTCCAAGTGGAGAGTGGTAGCAGCATTTACAATATGACCTAGAGATTTGCGAAGTACATACGGATCTGAATATTGCAGACCCGTTGACTAAAACCTCTCTTACAAGCAAAACATGATCAAACGCCAGAACTCATTGAGTCTTAATCACATGATGATGTGAACTAGTTTAGTCACACTAGTAAACTCTTTGGATGTTGGTCACATGGTGATGTGACCTGTGAGTGTTAATCACATGGCGATGTGAACTAGATTATCGACTCTAGTGCAAGTGGGAGACTATTGGAAATATGCCCTAGAGGCAATAATAAATTAGTTATTATTATATTTCCTTGTTCATGATAATCGTTTATTATCCATGCTATAATTGTATTGATAGGAAACTCAGATACATGTGTGGGTACATAGACAACACCATGTCCCTAGTAAGCCTCTAGTTGACTAGCTCGTTGATCAATAGATGGTTACGGTTTCCTGACCATGGACATTGGATGTCGTTGATAACGGGATCACATCATTAGGAGAATGATGTGATGGACAAGACCAAATCCTAAGCCTAGCACAGAGATCGTGTAGTTCGTATGCTAAAGCTTTTCTAATGTCAAGTATCTTTTCCTTAGACCATGAGATTGTGCAACTCCCAGATACCGTAGGAATGCTTTGGGTGTACCAAACGTCACAACGTTACTGGGTGGCTATAAAGGTGCACTACAGGTATCTCCGAAAGTGTCTGTTGGGTTGGCACGAATCGAGACTGGGATTTGTCACTCCGTGTGACGGAGAGGTATCTCTGGGCTCACTCGGTAGGACATCATCATAATGTGCACAATGTGACCAAGGGGTTGATCACAGGATGATGTGTTACGGAACAAGTAAAGAGACTTGCCGGTAATGAGATTGAACAAGGTATCGGTATACCGACGATCGAATCTCGGGCAAGTACAATACCGCTAGACAAAGGGAATTGTATACGGGATCGATTGAGTCCTTGACATCGTGGTTCATCCGATGAGATCATCGTGGAACATGTGGGAGCCAACATGGGTATCCAGATCCCGCTGTTGGTTATTGACCGGAGAACATGTGGGAGGGGGCAAACCCTAGGGCAGATGGGCCCTAAGGCCCACCCCAGGCGTGCCTCCCCTCTCTTCCCCTCTGGCCGCCACCCAGATGGGATCTGGGGGCTGCCGCCACCCCCTGGGGAGGGAACCCTAGAGGGGGCGCAGCCCCTCCCCTCCTCTTATAAATACATGAGGTCTGGGGGCTGCCCAACACACGAGTTTCTCTCCCTCTTGGCGCAACCCTACCTCTCTCCCTTCTCCTCTCCCGCGGTGCTTGGCGAAGCCCTGCTGGACTACCACGCTCCTCCATCACTACCACGCCGTTGTGCTGCTGCTGGATGGAGTCTTCCTCAACCTCTCCCTCCCTCCTTGCTGGATCAAGGCGTGGGAGACGTCATCGGGCTGTACGTGTGTTGAACGCGGAGGTGCCGTCCGTTCGGCAGTAGGATCTCCGGTGATTTGGATCACGACGAGTACGACTCCTTCAACCCCGTTCTCTTGAATGCTTCCGCTTAGCGATCTACAAGGGTATGTAGATGCACTCTCCTTCCCCTCGTTGCTGGTTTCTCCATAGATAGATCTTGGTGACACGTAGGAAAATTTTGAATTTCTGCTACGTTCCCCAACACCTTCAGGATCTGGCCGGTGACCCCGACCACCGCGGCGCTCCACCCTCCCACCTCCTTCCGGGATCTGGCCGGCGACCACGGGACGACCT